>NC_056733.1:358481517-358654017 GCF_019279795.1 Protopterus annectens | reverse complement strand
GGAACATCCCATGTGACAATAAAGCATTACAGAGGAATGAAAAGGGAAACACCAGCAACGCCTGTATTATGTAGTGGTGTCGTCCTATGTAATATCAAGACTCCCTCAGTCAGACATGTGTCAGTCATACATGCAAACATTTATACATTGGCCATATACATCACTCTGTGCATGTTATTTACATTAACACAACAGTTCCTGTCCAAATTATGTGAGAGCAGTACTCTTGCAAGGTGCTGTGTGCGACATCATCATCATGATAAAGGTAAATGGGGTAACCATAGGGGGACCGGTAGTGTTGAGTGTACAATGGGGTTGTCTGCATCACGTGTACCTGGAACATTTAGGAGTCATGTGCATACTAGGATCGTGTGCCTGAGAGACAGGGGTAAGGACAACTGGAGTATGTTGTGATGCATACTAAAAGGGCTACGTGTCCAGTGGACATGTGTGTGAAGTGGACAGCTATGTATGGGGCAAATGGTCTAGGAACCGATTGGCCTTTTGTTTCCATAGGGTGAGAGTGGGATGTGGGGGAAGGAGAGGAAGTATGCTCGAGGAGGATAGGTAGGGTAGGATGACAGACAAGATAGCATACAGGGTCGGTATATGACACATGTGGGGGGATACACCTCAGACAGGGAGGGGTGTTTGGCATTCACAAGCCCATGAGCCCCCAGATGGAAACAGTGGGATGGAGGTCCACAGCCATGGGCAGCCACCACTGCACCAAAACAGCTGTAAAGTTGGCAGTGCTGGGGGCTGTCTAGGAGGGGCAGCCTCACACTGTAAATGTGACATTCTGCCCTTGAGCTGGTGTATCTGGCCTCAAAACCCCTTATTGAGCCCCCTACACACCATGTCTGGGAGTGTACGACAGTGGACATATTCCTGTCTGGACCTGCTCCCAGGGGGGACAAGCCCCATCCTCAGTGGCGGTACCACCAGAAGGTGGTCCAGAGCCAACAGAGGTGGAGGTCAAAGGCTGGGCCCCAGATGTGCTGGTGCCTGGTGCCATGGCCAGCTGAAGTGGGACTGGAGGTTCTGCCAGGACCTCCAAACCCATATAGCCTATGGTGTTGCAGTTTAAACACAGATATGGTTTAGTAATAGTCAACAGCATTCAGGATTACATACAACAGCATGCATAGATATGACCATCAACCCAACACAACAGATAGCATACATTTGCAGAGGAGCACAACACATGCATATATACTGCATGACATCTGTACAACATGTAGAAGACTTGTGACTGCAGCTATGAACAGTGGCCCATTATTGGCATGTCACTCAGAAACCGAGACAGTGTCTGTCATACCATTGTTTCATGTGACATATATCCAGTCAGGGATGCGATGGCAGTAACTCATCACTATCACCATGTACTAGCTGCAGTACTAACACTATGTCCTGCTGTTCACAGATGTGTGTTCAGTGAGTAACACAGGAAAAAAAATGGTTCCACACACTGACCAGTCCACAGATGGCCCTACAGATGGGGGTCCCTCACAAAAAGACCACTGTATTGTCAGTTGTAAAACATGCAGAATAGCCATTACCACACACAACTTGTTAAACAGGCAGTTGTCTCAATGAGGCATAGCTACACTTACATGCTGTAGTCATGTCTGGCACATCACCCTCCTGTCTTTAGGCTATTTTCCACTGTGTATGTTATTTGAGGAACATCCAGATATCATTTGTGATGCCGTTTACCAAACACCAGATCCAGGTACCATTCACAGTGACTGTCATGGGCAAACAACAACATGATGTTCCTAGATATTGTACTGTGTTTTGCATGTGAATGGCTATGGGAACATCATGACAGCTGTTCCACATGCAATTAGCTAGAGGAGGACTGCAATAAGTGCAGAGGCCATCACCTGAACATGACCATCACTTACAATACACAAGCTGCTGCTGAGCAGGTGTACACCTCCACATCCACCAGAGAGTGTGTGGGAGGGACAGACAGAGGCAAAGTACATCAGAGAAGGGCATGGAGACTAAAACTTAAGCATCATCTGTCACACACCTACCAGTACAGGGGTTCAAACCCTTGACTGACTAGTCATTACTATTACAAGTGCATGCAGTTACTCCATGTGCCACAAAGCTGACATGTTGGTGTGCTGTAAGAACATATATGTGAGTTGGTGTGCAACATCTGCAACAGAGATATAGTAGACATACATTAGGTGCAGCACACATGGCTGTCTACATGAACGGATGTCATTGTCAACACAACCACACTCTCTAATGGACTCACATTGACACTCTTTGCCAGGCCCAAAAATACACTCCCAAACTACTTAGTTTGCCACACTGCGGTAATGCACAGGTACTACATGCACCACAGGGGATATCCGGAGGTTCTATGGGCTAGGGCATGTGAATGTGTTTGACATCTGTCGGTATGCCAATGGGAGTTATACTGGGAGTGACTGTGGTTGGGAGCATCATACCTCACATGCAGACACAAGGTGCCAGTACTGACATGCATGTGTGCATTGCTTCATGGGTGTGTAGTGGTTGGTTCTGCAAGATGGCTGTACAAGGCTAGGTGAGGGGTAATTCTTGGCATCATGCCACCTGACAATGGTGTGCAGTGTGGTACAGGAGTGTAGTGTCTGCAATGTCCCACACAGATCGGTATTGTATGAACTGTCCTGACATCCTGGTTACCGTTGTGTATGGCCATAACTTTGCAATGCATGCCATGTCTGTGTTTGATAGTCCTTGACATGGATATTGCCTGGGATGAGCATGTCCAACAATAATCTACAGTGAAGTCCACCAAAGTGTACTCCGGAACCACCAATAAGCGACACTGCCCAGATAGACACCACGATAATCAAATCAAGTATTTAATCCACAAAACGCCAAACAAGTATATTCCAAACAACAAAACTTGTGAAAAAACGAATTACATACAGAAGGTAGCACCCAGGAAACACATACAAATGTTGGTAGCAGTTAAGCGCTTTCAACCATAATCAGCTGGTCTTCCTCAGAACTGCATAGGGAAGCGTTCAGTCAGTTTAAATCAACTTTAAGGCGCCAAACAAATGCATTTCCATTCTTAAAGATATATTTACATATATATGTAGTGAACCATATAGCTAATAACTACTTACTTTAATATCCACATATTATACTCAGACTAATGTAAATTTTGTTGAAAAAAACATCTAAATGTTAAATTGTAATTTAAGAAATAAAAATAGAAATAAAAATATTACATTGGCATTGTACTTAAAATATAAACTATAACAATCCATTATGTACATAACCTTCTAATGTTTTTGTATAATTATTGATATAATTTATGATACATAAAAACTATTATATAAAATATAACAACTATGACCTATTAAAAAAATGAGATAATATTACAGTATATAATATATGTATAACTAAACTAATTGTACTGAATATCATAAATACTCACAAATTCACAAACATTTTTACTAAAATGTACATAAGTTTAAAATACATAATAATATAAGTATATATTTATGGAAAACTAATAAAGCATCTAATAAGTATATATTATGAGACCTGTGATCCTTTTTATACACTGGTATGTACTGTATAAATAGTTTGAATTTCTAAATATGACATCTCTATATTAATAAACTTTTAATGGATATATTATCGTTTAATCCTGGTGGGCAAGTTGCATCAGTATACAACTGCCACCAAGCCTCTTTGAAGGCTATTAAACCTTTTACATCACCACCCATAGGATTACTAGGAATCTCCTCCAATATTGAAAATTTGAAAGTGTGGTCTGCCCCCAGTGCATGAACATGTCTATATAAAGCATTTGTGACATCCTTCATCCTAATGCAGTACAAATGGTCATATATACGCTTTTTCAAAGTTCGTTCCGTCCTCCCCACATAATATGCGTCACAGGAGTCACATATAGCTAAATAAATAACATTTTTTGTATTACAATTTCCTTTTTTGCATATAATGACACTTCTGTGTCCATTCTTTAATACAATTCTACTAGCACAATTCATATATATACAATAATTGCAGAATCCACACTTTTTACTTCCTATTTGAGGTTTAAATTTCTTACTTATTCCTGTGTGATGTTCTAAAAGTTTTTTCATATTTTTGCCCATCCTATATACAAATTTGGGCTTATTACCCAAAATACCAACCAAACATTGATCACTACTAATCAAATACCAAAATTTTAAAATAATATGTTGGATTTTTTCAGTGGCAATGTTATAGGGTAAAATACATGCCCTTAAATAACTCGGTCCCACTCCTATAATGTCCAAATTAGGACAAATCTGAATATCTCCTGATCCCAATAGTGGTTTATACTTTGTACCCCTGTGTTCTAATATATATGTCACAGTCTCAGTCATCATACTTCTTGGATATCCCCTTTCTAGAAAATAACTTTGTATTTGTGTAAGTTCTTTTTTCAAATCTATCAACTCGGAAACCATTCTTGTGGCTCTTATACATTGTCCTTTAAAGACATTGTATTTGACCTTGGGAGGGTGACAACTGGTATAATCCAAATAATTATTAGAGAAGGTAGCCTTCCTATAAATTTTAGATGTTACTTTCCCCTCATCATGTGTTACGATAGTATCCAAGTATGGTAATCCTTTTGGATCTATGTTATATGTAAACTTAAGATAATCACTACTATTTTTAATAGATTCTAAGAAGTCTTGCAGGTCTTCCTTACTTCCTTCCCATAGTAAGTATAAATAATCTAAGAATCTGGAATAGTACTTAACATTAGAGAAATACGAGTTTTTAAACAGAACTTCATCCTCCCAATTAAGCATGACGAGATTGGCGTAGATGGGGGCACAAGCTGCCCCCATTGCTACGCCTCTGGTCTGCTTAAATAACTCTCCTTCAAAATAAATATAGTTATTTTCTAATACTAATGACATCATCTTTGTTAAGAGACAAATGGTGTCCCAATCCAAGTCTGTGTGTCTCCTCAAACTGTTAGAGAAAGCTTCCAAACCCTCTAGTTTAGGAATGCATGAGAACAAATCAATCACATCGATAGTGATTATAAATTTGGAATCTATGTTCTCTGCTTTCGAAACTGGGTACTTGGAAAGGAAACACCACGAGTCCTTAACCATATGTGGAATGAGGGTGTATATGTTTTTCAAAATAGTATCTATAAATTTTCCCATCTTGAAGGTTTTCGAGTGACTTCCCGAAACTATAGGTCTCAGGGGAGGGTCATTGATATCTTTATGAATTTTCAGGATGCCCACCATAGTGGCCAACCTTGGATGTTCTACTTTTATGAATTTGTATACCTCATTGGTAATTCTCGCATCTAAAGAGTATTCTTCAATATATGAATCAATTCTGCGGTAGGCAATATGTAATTCATTCCTGGAAATGGTTGCATAGTTTCCTGTATTGTGTAAGATATCATAAATTTTTTGTGTATATATCATATTATCATAAACTGCAATACCTCCCCCTTTGTCGGGTTTCATAAGTCTAATAGTATTATTATTTCTCAATGATTGGAGAAGTCCCTCTTCTTCCAAGGTCAAATTGGTGTTGCCTTTCATCTTCCTAAGTTGATTATATTCACTATAAATCTCTCTAGTGACAACCTTATCAAAGGTGTCAATAATGGGGTGATTCAAAGGTGTAAACTTACTCTTAATAGACAGATTGTGACCGATATATACATCACTATCTGTACTATTAACATTCTTAATATTCTTGTCTTTAAAAAAGACCTCTAAATTAATTTTCCTAATATATTTTTTAAAATCAATCAGTACATCAGTTAAAGAAAATTTGGGATTGGGTATAAATTTCAGTCCCTTCTCAAACAAATTGTAATGGGAAGAAACTTTAAAACCATTAATGGACTAAAGGTAGACAATTTGTTCCTACAGAAATGTTTAGAATACAAGATTGTACCTAAGGGACTTAGGTTTTTCAAGCTACCATTAGGTATTGATTTGACCAGTGCTAGCACTAAGGAGTTTAACAATTTTTTTGATGAATGTGGTTTCAAGTTCATAGGTATATTAATGAAGTGTCATGATGAGAGATTGAGTAAAATCATTCATGAAGTGGAGATCTTGAACACACAGATTGTCAATGATTTATTGTTTAAGGACTGGGAAAGATTGTATAATAAGCAATATTTTGAGGCCAAAAATGGGCAGACAACTTATGTAAGAGGAAACTTGACAAAATCAAAAGAGACAGGGAACTATATCACAAACAACAAGCATATGTGTGGCCGAAGAAACAGAATTATTATGCAGGGCAGAATAATCGGGGACAAAATAGTGATTATAGGGAAAAGTTAAGTGATGATATTTCTTCTGTAAATGTAGACAATTCTGACAAACAGAATCACATGGATTTTCGAACACATCTGGGGGGCAATTACCCCCCTTATCAGAGAAGAGTTCCAAATTTCTATGTCAGGGGGAAACGGTAAGCGAGTTTGTACCATCAACAAATATAGTGAGCAATTTGAATATATCGAATACATTCATCACACATATCAAATCTAAAGATGACACTGATCATGAGGAATTAGATTATGATAGAGATAAGGAAGTAGTGGTCGAAGGTAAAGTTGTCACATATCGACATTTTAATATATACAACTATACGGACCTACAGATTACCAAGACACATTTCAATTTGTTTGAGAAGGGACTGAAATTTATACCCAATCCCAAATTTTCTTTAACTGATGTACTGATTGATTTTAAAAAATATATTAGGAAAATTAATTTAGAGGTCTTTTTTAAAGACAAGAATATTAAGAATGTTAATAGTACAGATAGTGATGTATATATCGGTCACAATCTGTCTATTAAGATTAAGTTTACACCTTTGAATCACCCCATTATTGACACCTTTGATAAGGTTGTCACTAGAGAGATTTATAGTGAATATAATCAACTTAGGAAGATGAAAGGCAACACCAATTTGACCTTGGAAGAAGAGGGACTTCTCCAATCATTGAGAAATAATAATACTATTAGACTTATGAAACCAGACAAAGGGGGAGGTATTGCAGTTTACGATAATATGATATATACACAAAAAAATTATGATATCTTACACAATACAGGAAACTATGCAACCATTTCCAGGAATGAATTACATATTGCCTACCGCAGAATTGATTCATATATTGAAGAATACTCTTTAGATGCAAGAATTACCAATGAGGTATACAAATTCATAAAAGTAGAACATCCAAGGTTGGCCACTATGGTGGGCATCCCGAAAATTCATAAAGATATCAATGACCCTCCCCTGAGACCTATAGTTTCGGGAAGTCACTCGAAAACCTTCAAGATGGGAAAATTTATAGATACTATTTTGTAAAACATATACACCCTCATTCCACATATGGTTAAGGACTCGTGGTGTTTCCTTTCCAAGTACCCAGTTTCGAAAGCAGAGAACATAGATTCCAAATTTATAATCACTATCGATGTGATTGATTTGTTCTCATGCATTCCTAAACTAGAGGGTTTGGAAGCTTTCTCTAACAGTTTGAGGAGACACACAGACTTGGATTGGGACACCATTTGTCTCTTAACAGAGATGATGTCATTAGTATTAGAAAATAACTATATTTATTTTGAAGGAGAGTTATTTAAGCAGACCAGAGGCGTAGCAATGGGGGCAGCTTGTGCCCCCATCTACCAATCGTCATGCTTAATTGGGAGGATGAAGTTCTGTTTAAAAACTCGTATTTCTCTAATGTTAAGTACTATTCCAGATTCTTAGATAATTTATACTTACTATGGGAAGGAAGTAAGGAAGACCTGCAAGACTTCTTAGAATCTATTAAAAATAGTAGTGATTATCTTAAGTTTACATATAACATAGATCCAAAAGGATTACCATACTTGGATACTATCGTAACACATGATGAGGGGAAAGTAACATCTAAAATTTATAGGAAGGCTACCTTCTCTAATAATTATTTGGATTATACCAGTTGTCACCCTCCCAAGGTCAAATACAATGTCTTTAAAGGACAATGTATAAGAGCCACAAGAATGGTTTCCGAGTTGATAGATTTGAAAAAAGAACTTACACAAATACAAAGTTATTTTCTAGAAAGGGATATCCAAGAAGTATGATGACTGAGACTGTGACATATATATTAGAACACAGGGGTACAAAGTATAAACCACTATTGGGATCAGGAGATATTCAGATTTGTCCTAATTTGGACATTAAAGGAGTGGGACCGAGTTATTTAAGGGCATGTATTTTACCCTATAACATTGCCACTGAAAAAATCCAACATATTATTTTAAAATTTTGGTATTTGATTAGTAGTGATCAATGTTTGGTTGGTATTTTGGGTAATAAGCCCAAATTTGTATATAGGATGGGCAAAAATATGAAAAAACTTTTAGAACATCACACAGGAATAAGTAAGAAATTTAAACCTCAAATAGGAAGTAAAAAGTGTGGATTCTGCAATTATTGTAAATATATGAATTGTGCTAGTAGAATTGTATTAAAGAATGGACACAGAAGTGTCATTATATGCAAAAAAGGAAATTGTAATACAAAAAATGTTATTTATTTAGCTATATGTGACTCCTGTGACGCATATTATGTGGGGAGGACGGAACGAACTTTGAAAAAGCGTATATATGACCATTTGTACTGCATTAGGACGAAGGATGTCACAAATGCTTTATATAGACATGTTCATGCATTGGGGGCAGACCACACTTTCAAATTTTCAATATTGGAGGAGATTCCTAGTAATCCTATGGGTGGTGATGTAAAAGGTTTAATAGCCTTCAAAGAGGCTTGGTGGCAGTTGTATACTGATGCAACTTGCCCACCGGGATTAAACGATAATATATCCATTAAAAGTTTATTAATATAGAGATGTCATATTCAGAAATTCAAACTATTTATACAGTACATACCAGTGTATAAAAAGGATCACAGGTCTCATAATATATACTTATTAGATGCTTTATTAGTTTTTCATAAATATATACTTATATTATTATGTATTTTAAACTTATGTACATTTTAGTAAAAATTTTTGTGAATTTGTGAGTATTTATGATATTCAGTACAATTAGTTTAGTTATACATATATTATATACTGTAATATTATCTCATTTTTTTAATAGGTCATAGTTGTTATATTTTATATAATAGTTTTTATGTATCATAAATTATATCAATAATTATACAAAAACATTAGAAGGTTATGTACATAATGGATTGTTATAGTTTATATTTTAAGTACAATGCCAATGTAATATTTTTATTTCTATTTTTATTTCTTAAATTACAATTTAACATTTAGATGTTTTTTTCAACAAAATTTACATTAGTCTGAGTATAATATGTGGCTATTAAAGTAAGTAGTTATTAGCTATATGGTTCACTACATATATATGTAAATATATCTTTAAGAATGGAAATGCATTTGTTTGGCGCCTTAAAGTTGATTTAAACTGACTGAACGCTTCCCTATGCAGTTCTGAGGAAGACCAGCTGATTATGGTTGAAAGCGCTTAACTGCTACCAACATTTGTATGTGTTTCCTGGGTGCTACCTTCTGTATGTAATTCATTTTTTCACAAGTTTTGTTGTTTGGAATATACTTGTTTGGCGTTTTGTGGATTAAATACTTGATTTGATTATCGTGGTGTCTATCTGGGCAGTGTCGCTTATTGGTGGTTCCGGAGTACACTTTGGTGGTTTGCACTACAAGCTTTTTGGATAATAATGTACAGTGACATGTACAGGTGTACCTGGTTTGGCTGGCACATGTTGTGTACACAGGCTGTTATCCTCCGATATGCCAATACTGGCCTGGTGTGGCAGAACCTGCTTATAGTCAGCAGGTTGACCCTGCACCTGCATTGATAGCATGATACAGGTATCCCCTGGTGTCAGTGGCATCGGTCCATACAGGGCACATGTGAAAGGCATTGTATGGCCTCTGTGGATCCCATTTGATGGCACCACATATATTGCAGGCATCCAGTGGGTAACATAGTGAAGGCACATTGTCCGCGATTATGTGCCTATTGCACTGCTGTATACCCTGCATGCCCTCTACAGCCCACTGTGGTGGTTCCAGTGATTTGTCAGATTATTCTACTATACTTTTTCGCTGGCACCTTTGGATGGTCATGCTGGGTTTGGTGCTATTAGTATTGGCTTGTTTGTTCTTGTTCCTGGCTAGCCGACACGCGATGGAAACACCAAATATTGAACTTGACTTTGTCCCTGAAAATACTGGTGATGTTGATAATTGGAATGAGTTGTTCCATCAACGAGAGAACTCTCTCCTGAATTTTGATACCAAAGGTAATACTTCATCAGCGGTAAATTCAAATATTGAAAATCTACAAGAATTCTATGGAGCGTTAAGGAGCCTGGAAAATGATCTCTATAAGCTTCATAGGCTTATTTGGCAGAGGAAGCACCTAGAGGCGTGCTTGCATTTTAAAGTCATCCCGCGAGGCATGCACGTCCTCTGCATGCCGAGCTATGGAGAGGCTCATCCGGAGCTCCTACGGAGGTGGCAACAACTAAATATTGACCTTGGTAACAACTATATCAAGCTACTTATTGATTATTTCCAGCCCATAGAGAATGAACTTATTAGCAAAGTTGAAGGTGAGCACAAGAACTTGACTTTACTGTATAAAAGTGACTTTTGTGTGACTAAATTGAACAACATGTTGAAACAACTAATGTTCTATAGTAACAAACTAGAACAAATTAAGCTTAGGAAGCTTAAACGGGACTGTAGTGATTTCCAATCCGGCCACATTTTCATGTGGCCGAGGTTTAATGAAGCGGTTGCCCCAGGGGAAACTAATGAGCAGACCAATGTAGTTTCTAATGGCACAACCAGTACGACTAACCGAACTGAATCGGTGAATAGTGTTTCTAACAGTGTTGTTTCCACTTTTACTCAATCTGAAGTGGATATTGCTTTGTCGACTTCTTCAATACCTTGTAATCAGCAGGGCTTAAAAATAGTAACGGGAGGAGTAAGACCTAAGGATGGTGTACATCAGTTGAATATTGCCCCAGTAGCAGCGACTGCTTTAAACTTCCCGCTTCCCTACAAACATCGGGCGCAGGCGCGCTCGACAAGCAGAGGAAGGGGCAAACGCAAGATGTCAGGCAAGAACCGGGATACCAGGAAGAAGAAATATTAAATACATTGTATTTTAATATGTCATCTCGAGCCTTAACTGAAGCAGAATGCTCAGTACTAAATAGGGGACTTTCTTTCATTCCCTCTAGAGGGAGCGAACTATCTGATACCCTTATCATGCTCCGCAAATTCACCAGAAAAGTGGCCCTCAAGCTCCTATATAAAGACTCTGGTAATGATGAATGTATGTACAATGCTACAGCTTTAAAAAGAAAGAGTACTTTTGTACCACCTCTACCAGGCTCTATTGAATGTTTTCAACGAGCTTGTGAACATGATTTTTATATATATTATAGAGAGAAGCGACACAGAAGACTATTTGTGAACTTGAATAATGCACAGAAACATTGCTTGGATTCTTTATGTAATGATGACAGTCTGGTGTTTAGACCGGCTGACAAAGGGGGGGGGGGGGTGTTGTAATAATGGATGCTAATTTTTATAATGATTTGATGAAAGAAATGCTGGAGGATGATATGGCTTATTCTCTAATAAGTAAAATAGAAGTTGCTTCGATTATTAGAAATGTTCATGATACAATATATGATCTTCTAATGTCTAGATGTGTTGATAAGTGCCTGTATGAGTTTCTTGATATTGAGGCCCCGTTGATTCCTATAATCAAAGGGCTGCCTAAAGTGCATAAAAGGGTATATCCCCCGCCCCTACGACCAATAGTATCTGGAAAACTTTGGGTCACTGAGCATGCCTCTCAATATGTACAATCTAAGTTAGGCCCATTAGTAGGAATGGTACCTACCATTTTGAAAAATTCATTTAAATTGTTGGAAGACCTTAAAGATGCTTCCTTGCTTGAAAATATGAAGTCAGATACCCTAATGGTTACGTTAGATATAAAGAGTTTATTTACCAGCATACCCAACGAGTTTGGTATTGAGGCTGTTAGGAGTTGTCTAAATGAATGTGATAGCATCAATAATAATGACCAGCTAACTATTTGCACCTTGTTGGATTTAATATTAAATAATAACATCTTCATGTTTCAAGACAAGGTATATAGGCAAACATGGGGGGTAGCCATGGGCACCCCCTGTGCCAATGCCTATGCGAATATAGCAGTCTACCAATGGGAGAGGATGTATATTTTTAATGACAAGAATTTCATTGCTAACTCCATTCTATACAGGCGATTTGTTGATGATATCCTCCTCCTTTGGAATGGTAGTGTCGAATCTCTGCATGACTTTGTTAAATACATGGGGTCAACCACATCCTTTCTTGATTTTACATATGAGCTTTCTTTCATCAGTGTCAATTATCTTGATGTAACTATAACTAAGAACGGTATGAATGAGATCACAACCTCCCTATATAGAAAGCCATGTTGGAGGAATGGCATACTCCATTATGAGAGTATGCACCCGAGGCACATTTTTCCTAATGTGGTAAAAAATCAGATGGCTAGGATAACCAGACTGTGTAATAATGTTAATGATGGTGATTGTTTATTGGATTTTCAAGCAAAATGTTTTATAAAGAGGGGATATCCCACTCAGTTAGTAACGAGTCTTAGAAATAATGCTACACCTGTTCAGGGAACTTATTTAGAAAAGTGTCCTTATAGATATTCTACCAGAGTTCATAGAAGTATGGTACAATACGATCTTAAATACACCAATGATGTGAAATACATAAAGGACATCCTATGTAAGAACTGGAAATTGCTTAGTATGAATAGAGATCTGTTAAAAGTGGTAGGGGAATACCCTAGTTTTAGATATAGTAACTGCCTTAATTTGAAAAGACTATTGTGTAGGGAGAAAGTGTTACATGTACCTTCTGATATAAGGGTCAGGTATAGGCAAGGAACTTTTCCCTGCAAGAAATGCTGTACTTGCAAGTTTATTACGGTTGATCAGAAATATGAAAACATGGAGTCAGGTATTATGTTCACACCGAACTTTTATGCCACATGTGATACCACTAACATAATCTATTTGGCTACATGTGAAAGCTGTGAAGCCTACTATGTGGGAATGACCACACGTAGACTCAAAGATCAGGTCTACAATCATATATATGATATACGAAAGGCAAACACAAACAATGCCTTAGCTAGACATTGTCAGTCATTCCCGACCCATGTTTTTAAGTTTAGGGTCTTACAGATTCTGTATCCCAATAGAAGGGAAGGTAATGTATTAGGAACCCTTGAGTTGAATGAGTTAAAATGGATCTTAACCCTTAGGGCACACTTAGAACCTGGTCTGAATGTAGCCCTTAGCATTAGACCTGCACTTCTATGAATAACCACTGATGCCATTTGCGTTGTGGTTTTTTGTTTCACCTTTCTCCTCCCTTGTGCTCCCTTACACAAGAGCCTTGGGTAGTTTTGGGCTAAAGTCATAATAATTTTTCTATGATGCAAACAGATCTTGGTTTGAGTTGGCCTTTGACTGTTGATTTATGCCTTTATGAAATATATTGATATTTCATTTACATTGTGTATATCAGTTAATCAATTTCATTTATGTTTTTCCACAGCCTTCACATCACCACTCACTTACACCCCCCCCCCCCGTCCCCCTTCCCTTTCCTCTATTTGCATTTTTGCACTTATGGCTTATGCTGATTTTATTCGTCTGCCTATAAGGACAGCATATGTTTATTTATCTTGTAAATAGAATATATATAAACCATTTGTAGAACCAATCTCATTGGATATGTATTTTGGACTAACATTCTTAGTATGGAAATATTTTGAAACTATATACGTAATTTAGGATAATATGATCATTTTATTTATAAAAAATGTTTTTAATGTGGATTAAATGAGCTGATTTCATATATGGTCTGATGAAATCTTGAGAAGTTCTTGTAGTGTTTTACTAACTATGACCATTTTTTAAAATGTGAATTTAAAATGTGAATGTATTTCTTTAAACTGATCTAAATTGCCTTTGCCTGCCCAATTACTTGTTAATTAGGGCGTGTGTTTTGTATATAAGGACAAGGTATAATTCTGTTTAATGTAACCTGATGAAGCGCACTAGCTAAGTGCGTGAAAGCGCTTGTTCTGTCCTGAAATAAATCCATTGTTTTATTCATCGTGGTGGTTCCAGTGATTTGTCAGATTATACTGCTGTATACCCTGCATGCCCTCTACAGCCCACTGCAATCACACCATGCCTATTATCTGTCATCAATGTCCAGGGTACTAGCAACATAGCGGGATATTCTAGGCAAGTGTGTTTGTGTATGACACATGGATTCAGGATGTATTCCGGGTAATAGTAGGGTTGCATACTTTGTTCACCAGACCTTTTGCCAGATGCAGGGGTATGGCTTGCCAACACAGTCCCTTGGCTGACTGACATCTGTACTCCTTGTGAGGTGGACATTGTGACATATAAGATGGACACCATATAGAAAAACTACAAAATCTGCTCCCCAGCATGTCTTGTGGTTAGACACGGACAGCCACCTCCACAGAGGCTCTGACAATCAAACACACACCTGCCATATCCTGGAATAGAACCCCTACCTAACTAGTATATCACACTACAGAATTACGCAGTTACAGCACACGCTATGGAGAATACTGGGTTACAGTAGTCCTAGAGGTGTATTCCTAGGTGGGTGACATCAGCAGAATTGCCAAAGGTGGGCATGTGAATTGTAAAGAGTGTGCATACTTTAAAATGCATTGTTCTTGTCTCAGGCAGACAGATACACACACATAGTTGTTTTTTCTTGGAATGGAACCCCTACCTAACTAGTCTATCACACTACAGCAATATGCAGTTACAGCACACACTACGGAGAATATTGGGTTACAGCAGTCCTAGAGGTGCATTTCTAGGTGGGTGACTTTAGCAGGACTGCCAAAGGTGGTCATGTGGGTTGTAAAGAGTGTGCATACTCTAAAAGCACTGATTCTTTCACAGGCAGGCAGGCACACACACACACACACACACACACACACACACACACACACACACACACACACACACACACACACACACAGTTGACCTGTCTGGGATTAGAACACCTACCAAACTAGTTTAACACACTACAGCATTATGCACTTATAGCATGCGTCATGGGGATTACCGGGTTTCAGCAGTCCCAGAGGTGTATTCGTAGGTGGGTGACATCAGCAGGATAGCCAAAGAAGGGCATTCCAAGTGTACCGTGGGTTGTACATGTCTGTTACCTGCATGTACCCGCTGCTTACTGTCACAAAAACACATTTACACCTGCTTAAATGTGTCTTATGCAGTTCTAATTGACAGTATTAACAAGGCTTGCAGGTCCTGAACCCTGGACACTGAGTTCACTGGATGTACCACTAAGCCATCTGGGTTGTACATATGCTGCATGGAGTCTATAATGCACATCCTACTACAGGTATTTCACAGTACTGCAAACAAATGGGACAGTCCCTTTGTGTACATAGGTACAGTACCCTTGAATGTACTGTACTCTGTGAAACAACAAAGACAAGTCCACATCTGTACAACTGTCATAACTATATATATATATATATATATATATATATATATATATATATATATATATATATATATATATATATATATATATATATATATATACACCTACTGGATGTGTACACATGCATATATATATATATATATATATATATATATATATATATATATATATATACACATATACACAGCCATAGCTATATATATATATATATATATATATATATATATATATATATATATATACACACACATACATACACATCTGAATGACCTTTGTGACTCAGAAGGGTTACAAAGGAACAGAGGCATCTCTTGTGTTATAACATTTAAATCATAAGCAGTTCACCAGGGAAGGGATGGTTGTTGTGTATGTGGAGTTAGGGTGGGGGAATGATGGGTATGGACCTACACCCCAGCAACCACTTCTGTGTCACTGCTCGACAGTGGCACAGCAAAATAACATACCCAACTGTAGCCATGCTTGACTGTGTATACTTTACCATTCCTAACTATGTAATACTTTGCAGCCACCGGTCACCACAGATGGCTACCATGGTGTGCTAAAAGACATTACACATGTGTATGCCTTGCTACAGAGTAGTCACACACACAAACACGCACACACTTGCCAGTATTGTGCATACATGTCTTGCCTATGTAAAGGTAACTAGTGCAGTGGTATGCAGTTGGGGTATGTGCCACAGAACACATACAATTACACTTGCTGATTCCACATCTGTGCTTGGTGACATCAAAGGATCGATTACTTGCAGTGGGGAGGGGTGAAGAGAGAGGTAGAGAGGTTGACAAGGATAAAGGCCAGTGCAAAAGGAGGTATTTCTTTGGAATGCAGCACAACCTGCTTCCATGACAGGATGCAGACCCAAATACACACACACAGCCACACAGCCTTTGCTGACACACACACTCAGGCATTTGCTGTCATACACACAAACACACGCACACAGTTGCCAGTGGTGGGATCAGAACTCCTGCCTATCTAAGGATCACTATTACAGTATTATGCAGTTACGAGACACGTCACAGAGATTACACATCCCAAGGCAGTCAGACTGCCCTTCTACAATTGAGGACAACAACAGGGAGACTGACAGTCACGAAGTACATAGCTGTAGACCTGTGTGTTTAAACTAGGTATCCGTTGCAACCTGTATGCACAAACAAGACACATCATCCACAGGTAGGCCTGAGAGGTATAGTTGCAGCACAACAGGGACCTGAACTTGAGTTTGGCCATTTGCAGAATGGACAACTACTATCAATATATAGGGTTACAGTGGGCATGCTCATACACTTAGTAGCACAGAGCCGTTTGGGATGCACTATGACTAGAACTACACAAGGTTATACTGGGCAAGCTCATACACTTAGTAACAAAGGGCTTGTTGGATGCACTGACTCAAATTACCCAAGGTGGCAGTGGGTACACTCATACACTTAGTAGCACAGGGCTGTTTGGGATGCACTCCGATTCTAACCACTGAAGGCCACAGTGTGCATGCTCAAACACTTACATGTACAAAACACATTGTAATGAACTCCTATTGTAAACACACAGGTTTACAGTAAGGTACATCTTACCTGTCAGTATATATGCACATCATACTGGCCTGCAAATGATATATTTGTGTCTGTGCTGTGTGATACACATGCATACATGTACATGAAGTACTGACATATATATGTTACGTATACACATTCATGCATGTGTGGATGTGACAGACAATAGGTTACCTGGGTCGCACAGGCAGATGCTTCCTACAGCATGTGTCACACACCTTGCTGCCCTGAAAGGCATACATTGATAGCAGGTTGTGGACAGTGGCATTATACGTGGAACAGTGGCATGTGTAAACATAATGTGTGAGCCACCTTGTGTAATGGTACTGAGGTGCATAAGTCAAGATGACCTCTCCTGGCTGTGTTAGTAGTTGTCATTATTAGCAGGATTGCTACCCTAAGTATATCTCACAATGGTCATATACACATGTTCTGCCACTGTTTGTCACCGTACATGGAGCATTTGCTACCAAGCACATTAATGCCATGTGCAGTGATGTCATGGTACAGGTGGCAACTGCTAGACCAAAACAATGAGCCAAAGTCCTGCTGTTATTATGAGGTTGTCCAGTGTCTGTCATTCCGGGCTGTCATGACCAAACGACGGGCCTTCAACACAGAGCACATGCATCCATGTTACACATGTGTGTGGATAATTCCTAGGTCACATTTACCCATATAGCCGCATTCCAAGGCAAATGTCCTACATACAGATGTAACACCCTGACAGCTACATGACAACTGCATTGGAAGCTTATGCTAACCCGTGCTAGATGTGTGGCTTTAGTAATCCATTAGCTCAATGTAGAACCTACAGTCGGGAATACTGGCATCTGTGCAGTGAGGAACACCTAGTTGAAGACTCTGTAGTGCACAATTGCACTACCACCATATAACTCAGATCCAGACATGTGGGCCATAACAGTGGTATGGACCATTCCAGGTAGTGGTGTACACATATTTGTAAAGGCTGCTCACATGTAAAGACCACTACTCTGACATAAAACATCACAGATGAGTCAGCTGCAGGTGACAGTGGCAAATGCTGCATTCTAGGTTGTATCCTCATATACATCCACCACCATGTCCCCAGACTACCAACACACATCCATATGTGGTATGACATAGTATGGTAGACTACCATATGACCCTCAATTGGTGGACTGTACCTAGGCCTACATCAACTGTGCAAAGTACCCATGTACAGACACAGCTGGATAATGTGTTATGCAATGCAATAATACCACTGTTTGTAACCAGCTCAGTTGTACACATACCAGGGTCCTTCGGATCTTATTGGCATTAATACGGTCGACTGTTGCTGTACACCAGTAAACAACACCATCATGGTTGGATATGACGTAACTATACTTGCCCTGGATATGTACATCCCACACTCATCTTCTTCTTCTTTGGCTGCTACCGTTAGGGGTTGCCATAGTGGATCAATTGTTTCCATTTCTTCCTGTCCTCTGCATCTTGCTCTGCCATACCAACCACCTGCATGCCCTCTCTCACCACATCCATAAACCTTATCTTAGGCCTTCCTCTTTTCCTGTTACCTGGCAGCTTCATCCTTGGCATCTATCTATCAATATACTCTGCATCCCTCCTCAGCACATGTTCAAACCAACGTAATCTTGCCTCTCTGGCTTGGTCTCCAAACCTTCCAACCTGGGCTGACCCTCTAATATACTTATTCCTAATCATGTCCATCCTCGGCACACCCAGTGCAAATCTTAACATCTTCAAATCTGCCATGTCAAGCTCTGACTCTTGCCTTTTTGTCAATGCCACAGTCTCCAACCCATATAACATAGCTGGTCTCACTACCCTCTTGTAGACCTTCCCTTTCTCTCTTACTGGTACTCATCTGTCACAAATCACTCCTGACACTTTTCTCCACCCACTCCAACCTGCCTGCACTCTCTTCTTCACCTCTCTTCCACACTCACCATTACTCTGAACTGTTGATCCCAAGTATTTAAACTCATCCACCTTTGCCACCTCTACTCCCTGCATCCTCACCATTCCTCTATCCTCCCTCTCATTCACACACATATAGTCTGTCTTAGTCCTGCTGACCTTCATTCCTCTTCTCTCTAGAGCATATCTCCACTTGTCCAGGGTCTCCTCCACCTGTTCCCTACTCTCACTACAGATCACAATGTCATCTGCAAACATCATAGTCCACAGAGACTCCTGTCTGATCTCGTCTGTCAACCTGTGATCATCATTGCAAATAAGTAAAGGGCTCAGAGCTGATCCTTGATGTAATCTCACCTCCACCTTAAATGCATCCGTCACTCCCACCGCAGACCTCACCACTGTCACACTACCCTCCTTCATATCCTGTACCAATCTTACATACTTCTCTGACACTCTCGACTTCCTCATACAATACCACAACTCCTTTCTAGGTACCCTGTCATATGCTTTCTCTAAGTCCACAAAGACACAATGCAACTCCTTCTGACCTTCTCTGTACTTCTCCATTAACACTCTCAGAGCAAACATCACATATGTAGTGCTCTTTCCTGGCATGAAACCATACTGCTGATCAATAATCATCACCTCCCTTCTTAACCTAGCTTCCACTACTCTTTCCCATAACTTCATGCTGTGACTGGTCAGTTTAATCCCTCTGTAGTTACTACAGCTCTGCACATCACCCTTATTCTTAAAAATAGGTACCAAAACACGTTTTCTCCATTCCTCAGGCATCCTCTCACTTTCCAAGATTACATTAAACAATCTAGTTAAAAACTCCACTGCCATTTCACCTAAACACATCCATGCTTCCACAGGTATGTCATCTGGACCAATAGCATTTCCATTCTTCATCCTCTTCATAGCTATCCTTACTTCCTCCTTGCTAATCCACAGCACTTCATGATTCACTATCCACACATCATCCAACCTTCTCTCCCTCACATTCTCTTCATTCATCAGCCTCTCAAAGTAATCTGCCCATCTGCTCAACACACTCTCCTCGCTTGTGAGTACGTTTCCCTCATTATCCTTTATCACCCTTACCTGCTGCACATCTTTACTAGCTCGGTCCCTCTGTCTAGCCAATTGGTACAGGTCCTTTTCTCCCTCCTTAGTGTCCAACCTTTCATACAACTCTTCATACACCTTATCCTTACCCTTCGCCGCCTCTCTCTTTTCCATGCACCTCATCTCCTTATACTCATACAACATAAATTACATTACCATAACTTTTGTGTACCTTTCTCCATACAGGTGGCTACAATCATTACACACATGCACATGGCAGATAGTATGCTAACAGTACATAAGGTTCAATATCTATGTTGACAGCGGTTATATCCCCTCTCTACTGGTCACCCATGACAGCTACCATATCATACAACAACCCATGTGGTATGTATGTCTTTAGACATCTCCACCTAATGCTATGCCTACAAACATACCCAAATAACAGGACCATAAGACCTACAAAAGGCCTGTATTGACAGACTCAGGGGAATCCAACTCTGCTCTGTATGTTCCTTAGTAGTCACAGGTGATATGTTCATGACATGTACAGCCATGTGTAGCCACAGCTCCCACATATACCCCATGTCAACATTTGCAAGCCATGCATGCTGTGTGCTGTCTGGACATTAGCCTTAGTACCACAATAGCCAGTACATGCTGGGGTGAGATGTTTACAAGCCACAGACCTCGCACATGCTTGAATGAGTGTACTGCCTAGCTCTAACAGAGCACATTGCTGGCACTCTTCCAGTAAACATGAGGTGTGTGTGGAAAATATGATGTGCTCACTGTTGACCATTACAGCGCCCTGGTTTCATCAAGACACTGTCAATGTAAAAGTCCGTAGGAGCATACATGGAATAATGCTGTGTGTGTCATGCTGATATGTGCTGTTGTAATATATGTACACTTAGCTACTCAGTAAAAGTGGTGGTGTCCTACCAGTACATGAATACAACATCCATTATGGTGTAATGCTCGGCTATGTTTCACACATGGCATGGGGAAGGTGTGGAATGTATCCTCTTGACCTGCTAGTGCACGTACTGATGTAGACCACATATGTGTACATGTATTACTGTTTGTGTCGATTCCATGTGTGTGCAGTGTCTAATGTCTGAAGGTGACTGTTGCCTTAGTACATCATGCTGTTGCAGTACAGCCTCAACATTGCCAACTGTATATGGTGATATGATCTAAGTACAGTAAGCTGTACATTAGGTATGGACAGATGTTTGGGCATGACTACTAAGTGGTGGAGCTTCCTTGCAGATGAATGATTACTGAGGACAGCTCACTGATGTGTTTCAACCAGCCCTACAATAACCTGTGTACCTGCTAAGGTCAGGTTTTGTTAACTGAAGTGGAAGACAATGTAGAATACTGTAAGGGTGACACTGAAGGCAAACCTCATGACACCTGTAACAGTAATACCTCTCCTGTGCATATATTGTTGATATATCAGCACAGTTGTCAAAGGAAAGAGTTAGTAGTAAGCATTGTACCAGATGTGATAGTGCTGTACTTCTGTGGTACCTATCATGAAATAGGTTGGTGTTCGATTCACAGTACTGGCACATGTGGGTGTGTGTCCATATATGTCACGTATAGTTGGTATACATCCCACATGTTATCACTCTCCTGAACACTGTTGTTGACACCAGTACAGAGTGAAGTGTAGAAAGAAAGGCATAGACAGGTGGTTAAACCTCACACATGTAAAGTGTCCATATGTGTGTGACATAGGTGTATATCTTTGTGAATGCCAGTGTGTGTGTGTGTGTGTGTGTGTGTGTGTGTGTGTGTGTGTGTGTGTGTGTGTGTGTGTGTGTTTGTGTGTGTATGGCTGTCCGTGCTCATGGCTGTCCGGTTTCTGGAGTGAGGCTGTATTTTACCATAGTGAATTGTTAATGCCCCCCTCCCCCATCCACTCAAAGCAATCTAGCATCCCTGTTGATATCATCAATCGTAGATGGGCATACTAACTGCCTGTTAACATGTACTCCCTGGGGTGTGACCTGTTGTTACATAGCCTACTGATGGACCCCCATCCCCACATACACTCACTGTACTGTAGTATCCTTGTCGATGTCCTTGATCTTAGGACATTCCAACTACCTGTACATGTGTAATCTCTGTGGGGCATCTTGTAATTGCGTAGTACTATAATGATGATATGCACATAGGCAGGGGTTCTCATTCAAACACTGGCAACTGTGTGTGTGTGTGTGTGTGTGTGTGTGTGTGTGTGTGTGTGTGTGTGTGTGTGTGTGTGTGTGTGTGTGTGTCAGAGTGTGTGTTACTGTGTCTTTGAATCCCTGAGTGTGTGGGTGTGTCTGTGTTTGCATGCTGTCATGGCAGTGGGTATTACTGCTTTCCAATGAGAAGCCACTATTTCCACTGGCCTTTACCCTTGTCTTCCAGCATACCACTCTTTTACCCACTCCACATTCCAGGTAACTATACCTGTGATGTCACCCACTATGGATGTGACGTCTCTGAACACAGTAGCTTACTACACAGCTATCATGCTCTTGGGTCATTAGAACAGTAAACATAATTGAAACATGGGAGAATAAAACTGTGATGTGGAAGCTACAACATGCATGCAGATGTTGTCATACTGACCTGTGGGTAGTCAACATGTACATATGGGACTCCCGCAAACACCAACATCCCCGGCATATGCAACTACACCTGAAAGAGGAAGGCAGAACGTCAGGATCAACATGCTGTTAGTGTTGTTATACATGATACATACTGTCAAATGTACAAGATGCATTCTACAACTGCAATACATGGTATGTCTGTTGCTTGTCAACACTACTCAACAAGATTAATCTAGAATTGTCTACCTAGTATGTTCACCCTGTGCATCAGACCATATGAACATGTCTCTGCACTGATGGTGTGGATGACAGGGATGCTTCACAGGCATCATCATATGCACAGGGTGATAATGTTTGCCAGAGGCCTAGGCTGTGCCATTGGATGACATCATGCATGTGTGTTAGGGCCTGTGATATCACTGGACGTGTGTGGATGTTATGCGTGTGTGTGTGTGTTGAGGTGCCCTAAATTTGTTTCCAGTGTGTGTGTATGCATGCACACAGGTCTGGCATGTGGCTGGCCTACACAGGGGTAATATTGACAGCTGCAGACTGTACAAGGCAGGTTTCACAGTTCACAGTGTCTGGCCATGGCCATGTGACCTGCGCCCACCAGAGGTTGCATGGGCACTACCAGGCAAAGGTCCAGATTGGGTATCGTCTGATGACACATGTCCACTGTATTCATGCCCCTGTTGGGACCATCCAGGACCTCATGCATGTGGCCTGCTGTGTCCTGGTGTGGACTGCACAGCACCAGCTGCACTGCTGCTGCTACCGCCACTATGGGATTGGGCATGTGCAGTAGCATGTTCACGTAGACCTTCAATAGGTGATGTAGCTGACCTATGTCCACGTGCCTGATGCCTCACTCCCACCAGATGTTTCAGCACAGACATTCCACGCTCAAGGATTGACATGCCATGGTCAAGGACTCCCACCATGTCATACAATCGTCTATCAAAAGCATATGCAAGATGATGGTGAGCATTTGCAAGTGCCTGGATGTTGTCAGTTAATGAATGGATGGCAGCCCTCTGATGCCTCAGACCTTCTCTGTTGTGCCATTCAGCATGTGCCTGTGCCTCCATTAATGCCAAAACATGCGTCTGGTGACTCCAGCTGATGTGCTTGGTCTCGCAAGGCTATGTTGGCCAGTGGTCCTCCTACGAGCAGCACTGGGCACATGCCTGTGTGGGACATCACCAGTCTGTTGACAGGGATCAAAGTGTGCAGGCACACCTTCCATAGTCACCACACTTCCCTGTTCCATACTGCCATCCACCAACAGACCTTCCTCTATGGCCGGTGGTGATGGGGTATGTGCAGGCAGGGGAACTGTGTGGGAAGATGAGGGGGAGACCGGTGGAATGGCAACCAATGGCACAGATTCAGCCTCTGGCAACCCTGCCTGTGCCTCACTCATACTATCATCATCACTGCTAGAGTCTGTGGGGACACTAACATCAGGTGGACCATAGGAGGGCAATGCACCTACATCAACACCTGTAAGGGGAAGACAAGTACTGTACATTACAAGTTATGCCAGACACACACAGACAGACAGACACACCGACAGATAGACAGACACAGACAGACACACACACACACACACACACACACACAGACAGACACACGCACAGGCAGACATACAAACACAGACAGATGGACAGGCACAGACAGACAGAGACAGACACAGACAGACCAACATACACACACACACACACACAAACACACACACACACACAGACAGACACACACAGACAGACAGATAGACACACACAGACAGAGGGACACACAGGCAGACAGGCAGACAGATGGACACAGAGACAGACACACACAGGCAGACACACACTGATGCACACAGACTGACACACACTGACACACACAGACTGACACACACAGGCACACACTGACACACACTGACATGCACGCTACATGCAGGGGATATGGCAGATGGCAATCAGCTTAGAAAATTATAGTTTCAGCTTAGGCAATTATAGTGGTACTTATCATACATCCCTGAGTTGCACACAACAGCATGCATATATTATAGCAGATGTCCTGCACCTTACATAAGTATTGTGGTGGTTAGCATACATACCTGTATTGCACCATTTGTATTAGTAGCCTATGCCCCATACCTGCAACACAATGCATGCACTTTGCACCATTGCACTGCAATGCCATGGTGTATGCAACATACACCACATGTTAACATACCATCGCTGACCTTTGTACATCTGCCACTGATGCTCTGAGTTGGCCACCACCCCTATGTGTGAGGACATGACCTGTAGGGTATGTTGACTGCATACTATGTTTGCCTGAGCCCTAGCTTGCATATCTCCCCAAAAGCGGTGCATGTCTGTTCAACAATATTCCGCCTACCCCTGAGCTGAGTGTAGACATTGTGCATGTGGCTGTACACACATGTTTGACATGGCTGTCCCTACTTTGCAATGGTGCCACAGACCAGCACAGGTTTACAGTACACCGACTTGCTGTGTGGCGTATGACCTTGCCAATCACATGTAGTATGACATGTCTTCTGCTGACGTGTTGAATGACATGCATACATGTGTAACACAATGGTGTCCTTTCCACTCTACAGTACGGTAATGGTGTCCCAATGCAGGGACATGTTATACTAACATGGGCCTTCAGACTATGCAATGTTGTCTGTCCACCCTACAAATATGCAGAAACATACTGCACATTGAGCTGATGTGCATAGCTATTGCAGGGCATCATGTGGCTTTACAATTGCTATACCATGTGTGCTACTGAGACAGTTCATAGCCATGACTATGTTCACATACAATAAATATCTAATGTGGAATGTGTGACACAGGTCACAGAAGGGTATACGGCTGTCACCCCTGCACATCTGCAACCATATTACTGATACCTGACAACTATGCCCACACATGTCTAACTTACACGTACTCTATGTCCCACATGCCATCTGTGTACCTCACATACATGAGGAGCAGACATGACAGTGATGTCTGACACCAGCAAGGTGAATGTACTGTATCTGTGGCTTGATGTGGATGTATGTGTATGTTGTGCAACACATGTATTCATTTGGATACTGTATAGGTGAATGCTTCCATGTTGTGACACACTCCAGATGTTCAAGACATGTTATGTGGTGGTTACATGTTATGCCTACACAAGCTGTGCACAGGCCTGTATGATGTTTAGTGTTTCACATCTGCAATATCACCATTACACAAAGGCCACAGTTGTATTGTATCGAGCCAATGTACAACAGGGTGTACACACATGTACATCACTTCTACTGTGTGTGCTGCTTCATGTCTCCGGCCATCCTCCATGGCCATGTGTACACATGTTCAGTTCAATGGTTGTGTTGGCCATCTTATTTCACATGTCAGTGTTATCCCATATGAAAAAAAAAAAAAAGTAATCTCCGTGGTATCCCCGAAGTCTCAAAACAACCCACTAAAGTGTAGTGGGTCTAAAAACAAAACAGTGTAAGAAACTTCTCTGTGTGGAAGATTTTCAGTCCATATATTTCTAGTTAATCACTGTATTAATCAGATCAGACAATAGTAGTAGAAGTAGCGAAAGTAAACTCGTCAAGTCAAAAAGTAATAATAGAAAATATATAATTCTACAGCATTACTAAGTATTTGAAAGTAATCCAAGCAAGGCAGGCAGTCTGTTTCCAGTCGAAAATCCTTTATTAAGTACACAGACAAGAGATCCAAGTAAAACAAAAATAGAGTAATAATTTCCTCGCAAGCTTTCTAAATATATATATACTTTTTATCAGGCATGGGAGTGGTTTATTGTGCTGTAAAACAAAGTGTTATTGGTACACATGTTAAATTCACATCCCTACCCCCATCAGTATGACATTCAACTGGTCCTGCCCTACCTAGTAGCTGTCATAATAATATATAGCCCTAATATACTTTAATGGTACATCTTATTTAACCAAATTATTAAGTAGATTATTATTAAGTCTGTAATTTTATCCAAGCCAATATACTACATGGCTGGAAATATATCAACCTTAGTTCATTTTGCGATCAAAAATTATATATAAATATATATATACATATCCATTTTGCATGTAAAAGTCAGTTTCTGTTTTCATAACCTATTGTTAACAAAGATCGCTTTCGTCCTTCTAGACTTCTTCAGGTCTGTGTACAAGAACCATAAAAACCTATATAATTGTATAATTAGTTAGTATTGTTATTACCATCATTTTGAATAAAGTGGAAAAAAAAAAGAGAACCAGAAAAAAATAAAAATACGAAAAAATGTATGTATGATGATGGAAACAAAATATACACTTAAATTTCAAATGATTTAAAATGGTATTTAAAACTAATTTCTAGAAAAAAATAAAATAAAATACAATTAGTCATGTAAACAATGTGGCAATTTTCTAAGTTCCAGTGTACATTTAATTGAACAGTAGTAGTTTAGTCCAGGCTTTCTAAAGGAGTTCAGCTTTAATTGCCACATGAGTTCATGTTTCTCCAGAATATTCAGGTTGTCTCCTTCATGCATTCTATGTGGGCAAGACTGTAAATAAACTCAAGCGAAGGATTTCATGTTATCTGTCAGAAATCCACTCTGGATGTAAAAATAATGCACTAGCCAAACACCTTTCTCTTCATAAAAGACACACAAGTTTTAAGTTCCAGATCCTGGATCGCATAGACATGGGTGATCTTGAAGGAGACATCCCGAATTGTATTTTATTTTATTTTTTTCTACAAATTAGTTTTAAATACCATTTTAAATCATTTGAAATTTAAGTGTATATTTAGTTTCCATCATCATACATACATTTTTTCTTATTTTTATTTTTTTCTGGTTCTCTTTTTTTTTTTTTTTTTTTTCCACTTTATTCACAATGATGGTGATAACAATACTAACAAATTATACAATTATATAGGTTTTTATGGTTCTTGTACACAGACCAAAAGAAGTCTAGAAGGACGAAAGCAATCTTTGTTAACAATAGGTTATGAAAATAGAAACTGATTTTTACATGCAAAATGTATATGTATATATATATATATATATATATATATATATTTTTTTTTTTTTTTTTTTTTTGATCGCAAAATGAACTAAGGTTGATATATTTCCAGCCATGTAGTATATTGCCTTGGATAAAATCACAGACTTAATAATCTACTTAATAATTTGGTTAAATAAGATGTACCATTAAAGTACATTAGGGCTATATATTATTATGACAGTTACTAGGTAGGGCAGGACCAGCTTGAATGTCACACTGATGGGGGAAGGGATGTGAATTTAACATGTGTACCAATAACACTTTGTTTTACAACACAATAAACCACTCCCATGCCTGATAAAAAGCATATATATATTTAGAAAGCTTGTGAGGAAATTATTACTCTATTTTTGTTTTACTTGGATCGCTTGTCTGTGTACTTAATAAAGAGTTTTTGACTGGAAACAGACTGCCTACATTGCTTGGATTACTTTCAAATACTTAGTAATGCTGTAGAATTATATATTTTCTATTATTACTTTTTGACTTGACGAGTTTACTTTCACTACTTCTACTACTATTGTCTGATCTGATTAATACAGTGATTAACCTGAAATATATGGACTGAAAATCTTCCACACAGAGAAGTTTCTTACACTGTTTTGTTATCCCATATGACATACACCCATAGATGTCATATGACCCATACAGGACAGGGTTATGCAAACAAACGGTGTTATGTATGGGATGTGAGACATGTTTTGCAGGATAGTTGAGCAGTGTTGCAGTCAGCCCACTACATGTCATGGACATGTCTGATAGCACATTACATTGTGTGACATTCATAGCAAGGGTATAATCTGCAAGGGTATATCCTGTGGCCCGGCATACTCCAGCTCCAACACATTTAGTGTGTGTGCACACATATGCTCTCTGTACAGTACTGCTCATATTCCCAACATGTGTAATGCTGATATGTAGTACCTATCCCTACAGTGGCACACACCTTCACCTTTGTATTCCCTGCTGTCCACACATCTGGCAGTGACATGTTGGAAAGTTTAGTGTAGGTGTTTCATATAGTCTTCAATTGTTTCACATTGGTAAACAGTGTGATGCATTGCAGGTCTGACCAGTGTCCATTACCAGGACCACCATACATTATGTGTACGTGTGTTATGGCAGATAGAATGCTATTAATATGTTCCGTGCATTATCAGGCCTGGCAAAAAATAACATTCTCACCTGACACAGGCTGCTGTTGCTGCAAAACACCAGAGGTACCTAAACAGGGATGTCACAGCAGTAAGATCATTATCCACACCTGTGTGATAGCTACAGGGTGCAATGTCCATGTTAGCACATAAGCCAGTGCAATACACTATACTATGGAGTATGCACATCTGTGCATACATAGAGTAGCAGACTATAGTATGTGTCATGTGTGCATACATGCCTTGCATATGATGTTACATTACATATTGTACAGTAAGACATGTAACTATGTGATATATAGTTGTGTTTTATGTGTAGTAGTGACTTACCAGGCAACTCCAGGCTCGGTGGGTGAGAGACACCCACCTTTACGATACCAGCTAAAGCTTGTGGATGGAGGTCTGCAGGTGTCCCCAGGTTGGCCAGTAGCTCTTTGGTACATGTGAGTGGGGGCTGGGTGAGTGGCCTCCCCACCTGTTGCACCTTGTTCCCTGGTGATTGCATTAGCATGCTGTTTCACCCATCTTATCAGGTCAGTGCAGTATCAGTGCACCTGCTGATAGGTGCAATTGTGACCACCATCATTTACCCTCCTGCAGAGTTCCTCCCACAGGGTTTCCCGCTGCTGTGCATCCTGTGGCACATGGCTGAAGAGTGTTGTGTAGTTGTCAAGGAGGTATGGGATGAGGACCTCATCCTCCAAGCAGCTGTATGGTGGCAGTTTGCTATGTGGCATACCTGGAAGACATAACGATGGAGACTGGTCACAGTAACTCACAGAGAAGTACAGCATTACAGCTGAACATACATGTGTATCACATTTATTAAGACTACAAATATGTCTTTGTAAATCTACATGACACGAACACCACTAACATGTATAGGTCACACACATTTGACACCTACTGGTGATGTGATGTTATCACTATATATGTGTGTGTCATGTAATGATATTGCTCATACACCATGTGGATGTTGTCTTGACGTGGGAATGTCTGTCTGCCTGCAGTGGTGTCTTTACCTATCAGCACATGCCTGTATGTGTTCACATTAATGCAATCAACCTTAATACTGTGCATATGCCACATATATAGTCATACATAGCTGTTAGGGATATGACCTGTGACCCTGCAGACTTGCAAGCATGTATGTGTTTTGCCATATACATCTACATGGCACTGTACAGCTGTGTAGCATCCTGCCATGTATTGCCTGTGGTGCACATGTGTAACACATGGGACAATAGCTAGCCTGTTGGTATTTGCAGGGTTGGATATCAACTATAGAATGTATGGTCATAGTGATCTAGTAGGCTATATGCCCTGGGCCATTTATGAGCTTAGGCAGATGGGTTACCTAGCTGTAGGCAACAGACAGGTAAGTTTCAGTGGCCAGTTCAAGCAGTGCCACAGAACTGATACACATGGTTACTAATATATTTGGCATGCAGTCATCACACCATGTCACAGAGAGGGGCGATGTGCAGCTTCACTGGACAGGGATGCATAGTATGGCAAGAGTATGTTAAGTGAATGGGATAGGGATCTGTCAGGCATGTTGTGATCCTTGTACTAGAAAGGTAGATGTCCATGACGTATGTGTTTATTTGGGATCAGGATGTGTTACGTGTAGCATGTCCAACACCTCTGGGTTGGACATGGCTTTATTCAGGGTAGGCTGCATGCTACATAGTGCAGCTAGGGATTGTGAAGGGCAGTGTGGGCCATCTACACATGGGCAATAACTCTTAAAGGAAATATGTAATCTATTATGGGTCACATGGGTGTTGAGTATGGCTGAGCAGTTATCTCTATATTCCTGGATGGCACCCTGTCATGATTAGGGGTGCCACATATGACTACCTGTCTTTTGTGGTGACATAACTATCAAAGGGAAGTACTGTCCATCTGCATCCCATATACACAGTTACCATTATGATTGACCACTGCCTAGGTGGTAGTTAATGGGTACAGGGTTTGTAACATAGGGGATGGCAATGCAATACTTAGCTGTCAGATTGTGGCCATACATCAAACACCACACATCTGACACACCAAGGCCCTTCTGTATGTTAAACGCAGCACACAATGAGTCAATTATTGCTCCCAGTTTATAGTCATTTGTAAACATCAATAGGCTGATGCTTTCTGTGTTAGTCTATGTGGTATAGATAACAAAGAGGGGAAGTACCAGGAATGACCCCTGTATTACTGTGGCTGGCACTGGTTTGATGTGCGTGTATTCGTCAGATACCTTCTGTAGTGTGGGTTCTGCCAGCAGTCCAATTGCCAACCACTCCTGTGACATAGGAATATACATCTAGTTTACTGAGTGTAGCTGGAACACAGTACGGGTGATGGTGTCCTACAACCTGGCAAGGTCATGATATGCAGTGTGAATCAACCCTACTGTCATCTACATCTGTACTGAGTACATCAATTACGTTGACCACGGTTCATGGCCATACAGACCAGACTCAGCTGGGTAGTTGTGCACTATGTCCCATTATCAATGGTGTTTCCCCCTTTGTGGGGTGTGATAACTGCTGCTGTGCACCATTCGGTGTGTACACAGCCTGACATGGAGCTATGATTGAACATGATGTGTATGTGGATAGCTGAATGTTCTTACATTTGTGTAGGATACACCCTGTGATGTTGACAGGTCCCATGAAAGCTGTACGTATGGCTTTAGAGAGTGCAGTCTGTACCTGCATAGTCGTTAGTACAGGGGCCCTGTAGTGTACATGGATATGTTACTAAGTGTACTTGTTGGGGGTTGGGGGTGGGAGTGGGTTTAGGTTCTCCAAAACCCTATCTGGATGAACAGGTGCTATTTCTGTAGGCACAGTACTTCCCATGCCATAGTGCTCTGCAGCACGGCAGGTCTTGTCGTTGTCATTATGATTAATGACACAGCTATAGAATGCTCTGTGCTTGGCCTCATAATATGTGGCTGATTAGTTTCACAGTAGCTTTACGTGGTTTTATATGGTGTATCTGCATCTTACTGAGGCTGACCAGGGATCACCTACACTCATATGTGTTCACTCTTGCAACAGTTATTACCTTCTGTGGTTCAGTTTAAAGCATGGCACCACTAGTTTGCCTACTTGTATGTGTTGGGTTGAATCCTAGTTCTGTTTCAATGGCACAATCACTGCACATATGTGACTGCTTAAGGTAAATTTGTGTAGGATTCAGCATTTGCACATGCATTGTCCATCTGCATGGGTGCCATGGCACTCCCCACTTTGCTCTTAGGAAACATAACATTGGCATTGGAGACTATGTGTAGCATACTGTTAGCCCTGCTTGTGTGACTACTGTGATCCAGGTCAGTGCAGTTGATGGAATCTACATGAATTGAGCGCAGGTGTTGGTACATGAGGCATCTTCCCAGTTCATACTGGAATAGTTGAGAGTAGCCATTATTATGGTTGTGTCTCAGACCTAATCTTCCCCATTACAGCACATTATGACAGTTGGGAAGTCCGCGGCCTGGTGAGTGATCTGTCTCAAGGTGCATTTTGAATTCCACTTTGGCACAAAGGTAGTTGCTCAGCATAATGCATCTGATGTTATGCAAGTGCAATTAGCATGGGGGTGTACATATCCTTTAGGAATATGGACACACCTGTGGAACCGTGTGTTCCAATAAAGGATAATGGGCAAGAGGTGAGGTATGTGTTATAACATGGTCATGCAGGTGTGCTCTCCAGAGCATTGAAACATGTCTCAGCCACTGCACAGATATGTTCTCCATGTTAGGGATTGACATATGTGTGTCCGTATAATGTTTCTGACATGTATCATTGTGTAGTGAGACCTGCAGTTTATTGCTTGGCTGTCCCTGTAACAGCAGTGGACCCTCACTTGAACCGTGCATGCTGAAGGCACTATCGAGGAAGCATGAGCCCTAGGCAGTATCCAGATTCTCAGGGGTGACAGGTGCAGGCCCTGTCTGGCAAGCATCATGGTTTGTCAACCATGTTATCCCAGTACAACAGATACTGGATACCCTGTGACATGCACCACTACACTAGAAAATTGTGAAATACAATCCTTTTGTCCCTGTACTGTAGTATCATTTTGGCCAATGGCAGAATGCTACCCAGCTCTTGGGACATACCTGCATGGGCTACAAGACCTGACAGTTCCTACAAGTGTTTCCATGCAGTCCAGGCTACTGCATCACAGGTCCTGCACAACAACATGAATATGCCAGAGCCATGTGTATTGTTCAAAAGGTGGGCTGAGTGTATGAGTATGTGTCTAATCATGGCAGACAGGCAGCTGACAGTATGTATGCCCTCGTATAGGTTGATATGTACCATAGTGCTAGAGTTTGCATCCACAAATGAGTACTGCTGGGCATGTTTCCAGTCATGTGTTCAGAGGTGTGGTGCAATTATGCAAACTATGTCATACAGTTTGTGTATTTTGGTGTCTGTCTCATCCTGCTTGAGGGGTCACTTGTTTGGCCAGATACTTAGACACTTCTGTGAATGTGTGTGATTTCCGGTAGTGTTTGTGGATGTCCTTACTGTATTCTGGTAAGGGTATGTGCTGGTTGTGTTGATGAGCTGCATGTGTTAACCTACACCTCATGACTGTCCTGCCCAGTCATGGCTGTAGACTGGGCTTCCTTCCAGCTTACCCCTGTAGCTGCATCCCAAAAAATGTGTGGGGCGTGGTGTTAGGTGGGTCTGACAGTGTACATGGCATAGAGATTACATTCCCCCAAGATGGCCACATACACAAAGCTGACATTAGGAAACACCAGTAGCTGACTAGTGGACATGCCTGTATGAGCAGTCAGTACTACAAGTACCAAGTACCGTATTTAGTTTATGTTTTGCCTATGAATATGTTTTAGACAGTGATGCTCACATGTACATATTTGTGTTATGGATGTGACAACACTGGCTATTATGGAAACATTGTAGCTACCTTTAGCAACAATCCTCCTCTGAGGTGCACATCACATCCTGTTAGCCTATCTTGGAAGCTAGAAGACTTGTATATGTTTAAGGCTTTCTATTGCTTACCAGTAGGTTACCTACAGAGGAGTTGAAAAAACAAGCACAGATGGGGAACATGCATGCAATGATACCATACCGGCCTAAGTGTCAGCCTTACGCTTTGGAATACAGGCCAAGGCTATTGGCGCCCCCATGGTGCCTTATTTAGGAGAGTCTTGAAGGTGAATACCAGCTCTATACACAGCACATGAGCAGATTCAATGAGGATTATGCTACTCAACACCAGGGGGTTGTGATCACAACATGCATGCACTCACAGCACTCCTCAGGATGGACAACATCAACATCTGTGCATTAACTGAAATCTGTCTTAAGGCTCCTGAGAGCACACCAGCACTACCAGACTGCAACCCATACCACACATTTCAGACACAGAACATGGACTAACAGACATGGAGAGGCTGTATCCATATTCATCAGGGATACCTACACCTCCAGGTTAGTGGGGCAGCATGATACCTCTGTGATCATCCATGTACAGCTAACATCAGCCACAACTGCAATGTGGAATGTGGCCTGCTACGGATCACCCTCCATGGCCCAAGACCTCCAATCCACCTACCTGGAGACAGTGGAGAACATGACAGTCCTAATGCATACCCTGGCATTGGTCAATGTCAACTACCATACCATTAACAGGGAAACGTACTCAGGTACTCACTTCCAGGACCAGTGCTTCCTGGAATGTATCACCTCATATCAGGTGGTAACCTCCTTAACATGGGGTGGAAACTACTAGATGGGGTCATCACCAACATGAGCAACAAGTGCACCACAGCGGAGGTTAACCGGTCACTGGTTAGATCTGACCATGAACTATTCACTGTTTCCACACCCTAGCATCTCCTCCACCAACAGATACCACAGTGTATACCTTTCCTACAGCTAAATTTACACTACTAGTGACAGGGGTGGGGGGTTTCACAGCCCCCACGCTAAGGAGGAACACTGCTCAAGATACAGACAGAATTACAAATGCTGTCTATAAGCACCTACATGGATGTATAGATTGTGCCATCACTGGTAAACCAAAACTCACTCCTCCTAGACAAGAACACCAGTCTGGTGGACCTCTGCAACAACCAGGCTATACTACAGAAGTAGGACAGTGTTCCAAACACACAGCAAATCCCACGAAGGGCAGACATCTGTGAACACTATTAGTATGATACGTAGGTCCCTCATGACAATCATCCAAGGCTAACATCAGCAGGAGAATAAGCAAAGATTTGAAAGATAACCACAAAGCCTTTTTTGGCTATGTCAAGGATCTACATGGTGACACACAGATTTGTACTGAGCTGGTGAAATATAGCACAAAATATGCTGACCCTACTGATATCACCAACATCCTTGCAGATACATTTGGTGCATACTTCACCCCTAAAGAGCTCACAACACTACCCGAATGGTGCAGTATCCCAACCATCAGAGACACACAGGTGGAAATGGCCCTCCCTAACAGCTGAACACAACATCAATGGAGGCAGATTTTGCCCCAGACTGCATCCTGCAAAATGTACAAGACAACCTGCCCTCCACCGAATTAAGCATTCCTGCCTCAACCTTTCCACAGGCTACATGCCCATACAATGGCGGGTGGCAACTGTTATTCCATTCCATCAAGGTGAAATCACAAATGACCATGGTAACTACCACCCCATAAGCCTGGCTAGCCTGGTCTGCAATGGTATGGCTCGCATCCTCATGGCACTCATTAACAATGACATTGGTAACCTTCGAACACCTGACCCAACCCAGGTCAGCTTGGTTGAATGCAGTTAATGCCTTCTGAACCTGTTTGACGTCTTACATACATTCACCAAGATGTTAGATGACAGGGAAGGTGGTTCACACATACTACCTGGATCTCACCAAGGCTTTCGACACCATGCCCCAATCAGGTATTATTGATAAACACACTAGCCTGCACATTCACCCATGCATCACAGGTCGGGTTGCCAATGGGCTTACACACAGAACCCACATGGTACCACTAGCGGTCTCCAGGTCCAACTCTTGAACAGTCATGACTGGTGTACCAAAGATCTTAGTCCTGGGAGCCCTACTTTTTGGCATATACATCTCAGATGTACAAGCAAACACAGGTGGACTACGGCAGACCATGTTTGTCAATGACTGCAAACTGGGAGTCATGACTGATAGTCTAGCTGACATGGACATTCCTCAAGGGGCCTTACAGAGAATGTCACAGGGTGCCAGCAACATGGCCTCCAGCCAAGTGCCACTAACTGCATGGTCATTCCATTGTGGAATTGGCACCCACATATTAACACATGAGCAGCAGCCACTTTAATAAAGACGAGGTAATGGGGTATCTGGTGACTTAGATAGATAATGATCTCCCCTTTGACAATCATATCCCCACAGTAGTTAGGACATCCTTCTATGTAGGCCATCTGATTACTACGGGATTCCCATCTAGACATACTGGGGTTATAGTGCCCCTTTACTCATCACTCATCATTCCCATCATAGGTTATAATAACCCATGTGGGATGTACTTCAGAGAACACGTCCAACAGCTGGGGGGTCCACGAATGTACCTCACCAAGGGGAATACTGGCCTCCAACATATGGCCTTTGCAACCGGACTGAATAAACTCCTGCTTTACTCAGTGGCATCTCATTACCCAGAGATATCTCTGCTGGCCAACACAGCCATGTCGAGCTCAGGCTTGATGGATATGCTCCACCTATGGGAATCCATGTCACAGTGAGCCACACACTGTAGTGAGCTGATCTTGCCACAACAATAACCGGAGGATGCTGGAGGGACAGCTTCCTGTCACAGACACTCCCCATACTTTGGAACAACATCCCTAACTACATTATACATTGCCCCTCACTAACACTCTGCAAGAGAAACCTTGAAGGGTGGATGGGGAACAATAGATGCACCTCAGGGATCCTGGCATTGGCTCTGGTCTACAGATGGATGGTTAATGAATCAATGGGTTGGCAAAAGCTGGCACATTTTGGCTGGCCTTATGAATGGCCTCTGGCAGTTGGCCAAGTATCTACCTATGAATCTCTATATACAGTATCTGCATATGCTGATAGCTTAATTTACTGTTCAGGTGTTTACTTAACTTGTGCCAATGGCTGTTGTGTGTGCAATAGTTGAGGGCTGCCTATGTTGAATGCACACAGTAGACTGCCTATACATGACAATTTACAGGTAGTCTTGTGCATTTGCCATCCATTTTTACTGTGTGTGCAGGTGGAGAAAGGTGTCATTCTCTAGATGCCTACACTGTGAGTGTGTGTGCTATATGTTCCCAGTTTGCCAAGGCATGGGCATACTGGGCATGACTCCATCTGCCTACTGGGGCTGGCTCAGGGTGTTCGTGGTCTGAGTACCTCTGTGCCTGTGGGGCCCTTGGCAATGGTGGTGGGCTGTGAGGGCCTTCACCATTCTGTCCCTGCTGCAGCTATTTCCACAGGACCATATTGTGTAGCATGGCACACACTATGAGGATGTGGGCACATGTACCTGGAGAGTACTGCAAGGTTCCACCAGATATATCCAAACAATGGAAACATGATTTCAGCATCCCAAACACACGCTCTATGATGATTCTGGTTTGTGCATGTGCCTCATTATGGCATTCCTGCATGGGTGTGTGTGCATTTCTGATGGGAGTCATCATCCACATTTCCAGTGCATAGCCAGCATCCCCCACCAGGTGGCCATTTGGATGTCCCTCCTGGCAAATAACCAATACAGCTGTGAGGCATGCTAGATGTGGGAGTTGTGATAGCTTCCAGGGCTGCCAGCACACACATCCATGATAATGCCCTGGGCATTGCACATGACTTGGCAGTTGATGGATAGGTATCCCTTGTAGTTTATGTAGTACCTACCCTGCTCACCGGATGGTGACATGATGTGTATCTGCATGCAGTCTATTGCACCCAGTACCTCCGGGTATTCTGCCACATGGTGGAAGAGACACATATTGCTGGCCAACTCCTCCTGCATTTGTGGGATGTATATGTGTTGATTGGCATGTGTTAAAATGACATCCAGGAACTGGTGTAGTACCCTGGATGCTGATGCCTGTGAGATACCTATGATATCCCCAGTTGGTCTTTGAAAGGTACCTGTAGCTAGTATTCTCAGGCTTACACATACTTTTGTATCCACTGGAATGGGTTCCCTCTCTGTTTGCTCTAGCTCTGAGGCATGGCCGGCACAGCTCCACAAGTTGCTGTAGGGTGTCCCTGTCCACCCTGTAACCCTCTACTATTTCAAGATCATGTAGCCCCTGGTAGGTTACCCTGGGTTTGAACACTCTCCTCCTCCTCTGGTGCCTGTGGTGGTCTTGTGCATAATCCTTAACACCACCTTCAGTCTCCAACACATTCTGGTGGTTCAAAGCTATGGCAGCCCCTAACAAGTACATAATAAATGTTCCCCGTCTGTATACACCACTGGTGGAGAGTGTATGGGAATACAGAAATGTGTGTGAGGTGCTTTCACACTTTATAGTATTGTGCTATGGCTGTTGCTGATGTAAGTGGGTGTGTATGAGCTATTCCAGCTGCTGTGTGTCTTAATTTTGGGTTTTGCAATGAGTACTGCATGTGTGGGGCCTTTACTGTGGCGATCTACTTGCCTGCCTTGATTAATCTGTTGCCATTTAATTCACTTTTAGACCTGGATCCCCTCCGATTATCAGGCATGCATCAACCTGCCGTCTTTCTTGTTTTGTACTTTCCCTACCTAGTCATGACAAAATGTGCCTTGTAGCTGATAAACTGCATATCGCCTTTGTTCTGCTTTGACACTTTGCTGTGTTCTTTGCAGTACAGCCCCTCTCCTTCCCTGTTCTGCAGGTAGCTGCTTGCCGCCTTGTTATTTGTTGTCAATGGCCCACTGTAGGCTCCTCAGTGTTAATTAGTTGTTTGTACTTCAATTTCACTGCTGCAGCATCTCTTTATTTATTTTCTATATCCTTCCTGTTTCAGTTGCAGTGCGCACTGCACATACCCGTTTACTGGGTTTACGTGCGTTTTCATCTCCATGCACATGCATACTCGGTTACCCTGTGTACTCTCAGCTAAGCATAGCTATGGGCAATTCCACGCACCCCTGTCCTGCAGCTTTGCCTAGCTAGGGGCCGACCAGTTTAGCAATGCTCCAATGTGCTTACAGCAATGGTGACACACCCCTCTCTTGATGTCATCTTTATCTCCAGGGCTCACCTCAGTGTTATAATGCTACGCTATAAGGTACATCCTTACACCAGTGGGGAATCTGCAATTCACTATTACTCCTCTCATTTGCATGGCATTGCCTAATAATTCCTAGCTACTGCCCATAACACTGTCACTGCCCCTTAGCAACCCTTGCTCCATGAGTAGGGTGTAGCATGCCTGCCATTGACTATTGTGGGTAATCATGATATGTGTTTCATTGCAGTTTTATTCTATATTTTTATATATTTCTTGTGATCCCCTTTGCACACCACTGCCCTGCACTTCCATGTCATGAAAGTGTTACTATATATATATATTAAATGTTAATTTTATATTTTGTACATTTTTTATGCCAATGACTATATATTTAGCCATTGGCATATATTAACAATATAATACATGTGTTTGGTCGGCTGTCATGCCTCTGATTTTATGTTTGCAAAAATGTAAATCGTTTTTTACAGTTTACATTTCTGCATGCTTACACTATGCCTGCACCACTTCCTGAATCACTACATACCGTCATTTGCATGCTACACTGCTGCAAATGGGGTAATTAGCATACAAGACTCGGGAGTTGTGCGGGCGTAGCGTACGCAGGTAGTGCACATGGGAACGGCTCATACCTGAATCACTCAGCGGCCATCTTTGTTGTTAGAACACCGATGCTATGCCTGCACCTGGCGCAATCTTCATAAAACCCGAGGTATATTTTGTCAAAATGTCAATAGCATTTCAAGGGTACATTTAATATTTAAACTGATATTTTAAATGAATAGCTATGAGTTACCATGTGAGTTTGTACAGAGTGTGAGGTAACTGAAAAGATAATGTGTTACAAAAAGTAATATGTATCTTTTCATGTGCTCTAGAGACTGACAGTTTCAAGTAACATATAAAATGTAACCTTTACAATGCAGGCAGCTTGTGAAATCAGCATGTTAAAGTGAGTAATACTTTTTAACCAAGCAGCTACATTTCAGTGCACATGTAGTTTGGGAACATTTCAGTTGTATTTCTAGGAATATGGAATCCTGTGAGGATAAATCATAACATATTTACAAATAATCCTATTATGTATTTATTTTACCTTGTTTAGGATGTTTTTCATTTTAATAACTAATCAACATTACTTTTTCTTATTATTTGTTATCAGTGAGGCTAAATGCACTTCACAGAGTCACAGTGTCCTTCGAAACTGCAGCAATTGTTTACTGTTCCTATGGTGATGCAAATAGACTGTGAAGAAAGCTTCACTTCTCTTAACCAACAGTACATTTTTCCATCCTGTTTTTTTATGTATTTGTTAATACTAAAAGGAAATAATTCAAAGGACATATGTACATGAATGGAACATTTCAGAGTTAATCACGAACATGTCCCCAATCACAATAAGCATAACAGTGACTATCATTAATCTAATAAATATTGTAATAACAATTAATTAAGTTCACTATTCCAATTAGTCTACCTTAAAACTAGATTATTTTAGACTATTATTTATCTAAGTATAGATAGTGAGTTATTAAATCTATACAGACTATATTAGTATAGTAAATAGGAGAGAATTTAGAAAGGGAGACAAGATGCAGGTAAAATAAATAATGAGAAAAGAGAGATGAGAGAAAGAAAAGAGAAAATTAAGAGAAAATACACACATACTATGTATTTTGATTTACAGTGTAAATATTTTATGTGCTATATAACCTTCCTTCTGTGAAAGAAAAGTACCCTGTTTTACATACCTGAGGTAATTTGAAAACTCTCATGTGTCATCTATTTTCAAAAAATATAGATAAAGATTCCAGTAGTTAGTTACCTTTGTTTTAAAATTTCAAGCAGTAAAATTGGTCCTTTAAAGTAAACAATTCATATCATAGTAGATGCTTTGAGAAATTTGACTGTAACAGTATCAGTCTTTTGCTTCTTCTTTTTGACATCTGTCCAGACATTTGTTTATTTTGTTCTCTTGAGAGAAGGTGACATCCAATCCATATCTTCTGGTAAAGTAATCACATTATTAGTTTTAATAAATGAAGAGGCTTCCTCTAAGTCAATAGAAGTCCTCATCTCATTGGCATACAATATTCTTATCTTAGCTGGATATGCAAGTTGTGCCTTGATGTTATTTTGTTTCAGAAACTTTATCATTGGCCTAACTTTTTTCCTTTGTTCCATTATTCTTGATGAATAGTCATTATCAAATCTTATCAGGCTCTGTTTAGATTTTAGAGGTGCCTTCCTCCAAGTAGATCTTAAAATCAGTTCCTTGTCCAAGTATGAAAGAAATTTGATAATTATTGAGCTAGGAGGAGAGTTTGAGTTAGTGGCAGGTTTCCCAAGAGCTCTGTGTGCCCTTTCAATGGCAAAGGAAAGTCCGTCTTTTAAATTTAAAAAGTCAGGGATCCAGCTTGATAAAAAGGAAATAATATCCTCACCTTCTGTGTTTTCAGGTAATCTGAAAATCCTGATGTTATTTCTCCTCCCCTATTTTCCAAGTCATCTACTTTATTAGCCAACCAAGTATTTTGTTTAAGAAGCAGTTCTTTCTGTGTTTCCTCTTCCTTAAGTCTGCTTTCTAAGTCAATTAGAGAAACCTCTATTTCTATGATCCTTGTCTGATATTGTTGTAGCATTTCCTTGAGGGTACGAACCAAAAAGTCCAAATGAGAAATGGAGAATGGGAATCACTTCTGGCCAAAGTTTATTCAACACACACTCCACGCAAATATATATCTCACAGTATACACTCTATGTAAAGCAAAAGACATAAACGCTATTGAACACACACGTTTTCGTCTGCTAAAATCAGACTTCATCAGATGACCAATGACATTGATAACATAATTTAAATAATTAGTAATATTCCAATTACTTTTCATGCTTGCTTAAATAAATATACTTCCCTATATCTTAAAATACTATCTTTCATTAAAAATGTTACACAGATACATACTTCTCTGTTAATTAATATGAGTTTATTACCCTGCATTTTTTTTAAAAAGTTAAAATAATAAAAATGTATATAATTCATTTAAATTCCTTAATGCTCAACTGCCCTCTAGTGGAGATTCATATTATTTTTTCTATATCTTCCTGGGATTAAAATACCTTTAACAAAGACCCTTTTTGTATTACTAAAACCTCTAAGTTGATGTTATGAAATTTATAAAACCACCATGTTAAAAAAATAGATATAGTTATTATGTAAAAATTGTTCTAGATAGATTTAATGTGCATATTTACAAAATGTTATAATAACTTAGCTGCCCTTAATTTCAGGATTGGTATAATGCTTGTGTACTCATTCAACCCTGGCGGATTATATGCTTCTAATGTTACCTGCCACCAAAGCTCCCTATATTCAACTTTCTCCTCCCAGGGGCCACCTCTTATGTCTCTTTGAGTGTGTTCTAACACTGTAAATTTAAAGGTGGCTCCCATACATTCCTTACTATGTTTGAACAAAGCATTTGTATCCTTACAATTGATATCATTGAGATGCTTGTATATCCTTCTTTTTAGTTTCCTTTCTGTTTTTCCTATAAAGAAGGAATCACAGGTCCCACAGGTGGCCATGTAGACTAACCCCATCGACTCACAATTGTAATAATGCTTGTTGTTAGTAATCCATCTGTCTCTACTTGCTATATATAACCTGTTAGAGTTAGAAATATATGGGCATTGGGCACATCTACCACATTTGTATATACCCGTCTTTTTTACATCTGGTGGAGCCATGGTATTCCTACTTTCTAAAATATTTCTTATACTTTGAGCATTCTTATACACTATTTTTGTTGATATCCCTTCTAATTTTTCTATATCAGTTATATTTATAAACCTATCCCATTCCTTAAAAAATATTCTTTTGATATTACTATTCATTGCATTATACTCTAGGGTTAAGGCTAATTGAAAATTCTCTTGATTTCTCCCTTTACCTTTTAATTGTTCTATCCCTAGGTCAGTGGTTTTCACAATTGGGGTATATCTGTTTCCCCTACCCCCTTCTATTTCCTGTCTTATTTCCTTAATATGTTTTGATGGATATCCTCTATCCATAAATTTTTTTTCCAAAAGGTCACATTCTTTAAGGAAATCCTTCTGAGAACTGGTCATTCGACTCCCTCTCACAAATTGTCCTTTATAATATTCATTTTACAATGTATTAGGAATGATTTGATATTTTCTATAGAAGAAGAAAAAGAAAAGTATTTTAATATTAGAAAGGACATAGAGAAATTGAAATTTTAATACAAAGGAAAATAAAGAAAATGGACCATGACATATATGAGTATAAGCACAATTTGAGTTACCCCAACCCCCCACACAGGAGATATGGTAGGGATGTATATTACAAGGGAGATGATAAAAAAGGACCCTTAGAAATAGAAGGAGAAATTAATCCACTGGAAGATGTTTATGATTATGAGGATGAATATCCCCCCCTAAGGAGATCAGAAAGGTTAATGAATAAACAAGGGAACAGGCAAACACATTTTCAATGGAGGAGGGGGAGAAGAGGGAGAGGGAAGTACTAGAAGTACCCAACTGCCCTGAAATCTCAGAAATCATGAATGTGGGTAATAAATGGTCTTTTAACAATTTTACTATTTACAATTTTAGTCATTTGGTTTTAGAGGAAGGACATTTTAAACTTTTATCCAAAGAGTTAAAGTTTATACCCTACACTAAAGGGGATTTGGCAAAATCTCTCTTAGACATTAGGTTGTTTTTAAGGAAAATTAATTTTAAGATGTTATTCCCTAGTAATAATAAAACTGATTCTGCCCCAATTTTGAAACATAGAACTACCTACAATCCACCTATTCACCCCCAGTTAAAGAATCTAGAAAAAAATAATTGAAAAGGAAATTAGAAAAGGAAAAGATACTATTAAATATCAAGCCAATTTGGGGATAGAAGAGAAGCAGCTGTTATATCAGATGAGAAATGACCCCAATTTAAGAGTTATGAAGCCAGATAAAGGGGGTGGGGTGGTTATTATGGATAAAATCGAATATGACAGTAGAATGTACATCATTCTTTGGGATAATACAAAATATGATCAAGTCTCTAAAAATGAAATTAATATCACCTAAAACAAAATAGATGTAAATTTAAAGGATATGTTATATGAGGGGCTTATAGATCAAGAAACCCACCTGTTCTTGAGAGTGGAGAAACCTAAAATTCCTTCAATTTTTGGAATCCCGAAAATTCACAAAAATGAGTTAGACCCCCCATTAAGACCAATAGTTTCAGCTGATGGATCAAAAACCCATCCATTGGCTAAGTTTATAGATAACAAAGTTAAAAAACTATGGGTAGAAATGGAACATATTCTAAAAGATTCATGGGATTTATTAAAAGTTATTCCAAGGGTCAAAGAGTTGGACAATATTTTATTTGTTACTATAGACATAATTGATATTTTTTCATCCATCCCGTATACTGAAGGGACAGAAATGTTTGAGGAAATATTGTATGAAAGCAAACTTTTAGCAAACAATAAAAAGCAGGTGAATGTATGGTTGATGGAAATGGTGTTAAAGAATAATTTTCTATATTTAAACGGGGAATTTTTTAGACAAACGCAAGGAATGGCTATGGGTGCTGCATGTGCCCCAACCTATGCAAATTTAGTACTTGCCAAATGGGAAGAAAAATTTGTATTAAATTCCCAATTTAAGTCCCAATGGGTACTTTATCGCAGATTTCTGGATGATATAGTCCTGTTTTGGACTGGAGGACATGAACAGCTTAAGGAATTTATGATTTATCTTAACAAAACCACAAGTTTTCTAAAGTTTACATACACAGTATCCAACAATGTATTACAATATCTGGATTTGGAAATTTATAAACAAGGAGATGTTCTAGAAACAATAATATATAGAAAACCCACATACTGCAATATGTTTCTACATTATGACAGCGCACAACCCTTACATTGTAAAAGGAATATTATAAAAGGACAATTTGTGAGAGGGAGTCGAATGACCAGTTCTCAGAAGGATTTCCTTAAAGAATGTGACCTTTTGGAAAAAATGTTTATGGATAGAGGATATCCATCAAAACTTATTAAGGAAATAAGACAGGAAATAGAAGGGGGTAGGGAAAATAGATATACCCCAATTGTGAAAACCACTGACCTAGGGATAGAACAATTAAAAGGTAAAGGGAGAAATCAAGAGAATTTTCAATTAGCCTTAACCCTAGAGTATAATGCAATGAATAGTAATATCAAAAGAATATTTTTTAAGGAATGGGATAGGTTTATAAATATAACTGATATAGAAAAATTAGAAGGGATATCAACAAAAATAGTGTATAAGAATGCTCAAAGTATAAGAAATATTTTAGAAAGTAGGAATACCATGGCTCCACCAGATGTAAAAAAGATGGGTACATACAAATGTGGTAGATGTGTCCATTGCCCATATATTTCTAACTCTAACAGGTTATATATAGCAAGTAGAGACAGCTGGATTACTAACAACAAGAATTATTACAATTGTGAGTCGATGGGGTTAGTCTACATGGCCACCTGTGGGACATGTGATTCCTTCTATATAGGAAAAACAGAAAGGAAACTAAAAAGAAGGATATACGAGCATCTCAATGATATCAAGAATTGTAAGGATACAAATGCTTTGTTCAAACATAGTAAGGAATGTATGGGAGCCACCTTTAAATTTACAGTGTTAGAACACACTCAAAGAGACATAAGAGGTGGCCCCTGGGAGGAGAAAGTTGAATATAGGGAGCTTTGGTGGCAGGTAACATTAGAAGCATATAATCCGCCAGGGTTAAATGAGTACACAAGTATTATACCAATCCTGAAATTAAGGGCAGCTAAGTTATAATAACATTTTGTAAATATGCACATTAAATCTATCTAGAACAATTTTTACATAATAACTATATCTATTTTTTAACATGGTGGTTTTATAAATTTCATAACATCAACTTAGAGGTTTTAGTAATACAAAAATTGTCTTTGTTAAAGTTTTTTTAATCCCAGGAAGATATAGAAAAAATAATATGAATCTCCACTAGAGGGCAGTTGAGCATTAAGGAATTTAAATGAATTATATACATTTTTATTATTTTAACTTTTTTAAAAAAATGCAGGATAATAAACTCATATTAATTAACAGAGAAGTATGTATCTGTGTAACATTTTTAATGAAAGATAGTATTTTAAGATATAGGGAAGTATATTTATTTAAGCAAGCATGAAAAGTAATTGGAATATTACTAATTATTTAAATTATGTTATCAATGTCATTGGTCAGATTTATATAAAAGGAGGTTAATTGAATTAAAAGTTTATCTGATGAAGTCTGATTTTAGCAGACGAAAACGTGTGTGTTCAATAGCGTTTATGTCTTTTGCTTTACATAGAGCGTATACTGTGAGATATATATTTGCATGGAGTGTGTATTGAATAAACTTTGGCCAGAAGTGATTCCCATTCTCCGTTTCTCATTTGGACTTTTTGGTTCGTAGTATCGAAGCACCATTCTTGGTTGTTTATTTCCTTGAGGGTGTCAGCCTGTTTTTGACTGCTTGTTTTAAGATTTTCCAGGTTCTCTTTAAAATCATCCATCTTCAAAGACAACTCCTGCAGGAGGAACTGTTGTAATTCCTTCTTTAAGGCAACATCCTGGTGAGAATTCTTTGAGTTGCTCATTTTAATGAGTGAATATATCTCCAAGCTTTTTGACAGGAAATTATTTGTAAAACTTCATCAAAGTTTCTAATTATGTAAATTAGTCCTTTATCTATAAGATTTTAATTAGTCCTTTATCTATAAGAATTTATACTTTGAAGAAAAAAAATATTTTTTTTCTGTCTTATTTGACTAGTTATATGGAGCTCTAAAATATTGCTGCTTTCAGTTAGTCATTCAGGCTCCACCCCCCCCCCATGTCTTACTTTTTTAATATCTGCCACCGAATAGAGTACATTTTTTAAATAATGTTTTGGTTCTCCCATGCCATTCCACCTGAAAATCACTTAAAGTATTTTTCTCAAGTTAATATTTGTGCAATATTCACAAAACCATACCAAAAATAAATATTTCTCTTTCATATTGTCGACAATTTGACTGTACCAGGAAGTTTCAAAAGTTAAATCACAAAAGTTTTATTTTCTGAATGAATAAACACCCTTGCATCCTGAACCCTTACACCCAATGGCAAACGTTTCATATCACACATAAACACACACACACAAACATATGCAAACACATACACACACACACACACACACACACACACACACACACACACACACACACACACACACATACACACACTCAACTGTGTGTTCATCTGTGCATATATGCATCACAAAAATACATACAAAAAATCGAAAGAAACAGCAGAACTGACAGAGCAGATGTCTAAGACTGAAGCCAATCAAATGTAGGGACTGCAAAATTTATAAAAGTAGCTAAAAAGGACAGCTGGTTTAGCTATGAGATTCACATCTAAATGGTTCTGGTGAAAATTTGGCATACCAGCATTATCTTAAAAGAAAAAAGCTGATATGTCTTTGACTTATTAAACCAATATTCAACAAGTGTTTAAAACAAGGATGAAACAGAGGTATGCAATAATTTCAGTATTTCCCCAGGCTGGACATGTACATTTATGCTAGCATACCTTATATTTCATCAGTTTTTTACAGCTTGTGTTTCTGAGACCTCTGATGGAGTACATTATATAAATCATTTTAGAAAATCTGCAAATGATATGCTGTAAGATGAACAACCAATTGTATACATGATAACCACTTGTAATTGCTGCTAAGTTACCAGCAGTAGGGGTTGATTTTATGTTGTAGAAATAATGATAAAATATATAAATACATATAGCTAGATAAATAGATACAGATATATATATATATATATATATATATATATATATATATATATATATATATATATATATATATTTGTGTGTGTGTGTGTGTGTGTATATGTATATATATATATATATATATATATATATATATATATATATACATATATATATATATATATATATATATATATATGTGTGTGTGTGTGTGTGTGTGTGTGTGTGTGTGTGTGTGCATGTGTGCCTGGGTGTATATCTATATATATATATATATATATATATATATATATATATATATATATATATATGTATATATATATATATATATATATATATATATATATATATATATATATATATATATATATATATACACATCGGAGAGTAAAATTCAGAAATACTTAGAATAAGTAGAACACAAGCTAAAGAAATGTTTTCGCCCACTCCTTCCTCAGGTATAAAATCAATTCATAACATCAAGATACATAAGTAACATAAGAAAATCACTTGATACCAAAAAACATCATCCATTAGCCAAAAAATACATTAGTCAATAAAACAAAGCATGCTTAAAAACACAATTACAGACTAAGACTACATTTTTTCAAACAGGTTTCAACATGATTCCCAATGCATTCTTTGAATTTTTGATCTGCCTTGCCTACATAAAAACATATTGGTAATCACCAGTCAGACATTCAGAGAAGCATACAGACCAATGTGCTCTACAAATACAACTCCAGTAAAGATTCTATGCACTTTTTCAAATTTATGGTACTCGAGCTTGCTATTTCAGACAATAGGGGTGATGGCATTTTATTTATTTTTTTATTTTATTTTACATTTGTTAATCGGGGGTGTCTGACTGAGCTGAAGAGACTCTTTTTCAGCAGATGCTCGGGGAGAAAAGCTCCACACAGAAAAATTACAGATACATGTAGGTAATTTGACATGATCAGTATACACACAAATAACAATGGACATGTTTTTACAGTGGTATGCAGCATTCATCTAAAGATGAAGAATACTGAGGATAAATGGATAAATCTACTCTGTGCAGATGTTTTCCCAGGTTTGAATGAGCACAACCCCTTGAAACACATTTTGAAAAACATAGTATTTACCTCTAATTGTCTTTTTAATTATGTATTAGTTCAATGACCAATGTATTTGTTGGCTATTGGATGGTGTTTTTAGGTATCATGTGATTTTCTTAGGTTACTTGTTTAACTTGCTCTCATGACAATAAATCAGTGAAAGCATTTTTTTAGCTTGTGTTCTCTCAAATATGTCTGAATTTACTCTCCACCCTTGGAGATTTCAGTGTTCTGTTGTTTTGTACTTTTGATTTGTTTTGGTTACACTCATCTTTATCCACTGAGGATTACCTACTGACTGCATTTGAATATGCTGAGACATTGGTAAAATCCAACAATAGGTTTTAATAGATCTTTGATATTTTGGAGCATGCAACTAATTACCATGAGGCTTTTACTCTATGCAAGGCCAATGCTAGATTTAAATGCAAAATAAACAGTCTTTTTATTTTCTGTAGTAGTGATACTTAAGTAAATGCTCACTGATCAGAGGATGTCATTTGTCACCACTTCCAAGTTTTAAGATTAGACTATTAAAAATCTCAATGCACCATTACCAGACAGAAGAACTATCAAGGCATTTTAACTGAACAAAAAACCCAGATTGAGGAAAAGGTATGGAAAACAGTGATAAAACTGGTACCAGTTAATACCATGCCTAGTATTAGTCATTAGAGAAGTACTATAAGGCTCAACAGGATTGTGTCCATTTGAGTAATTATATAGAAAGTATCCTCACAGAGTATTTGCTATTCGAAGAAAAAACTGAGAAGAGGAGAAGGTGAGAAAACCACATTTAAAAGTGTTATAGACCACTGAACCAACTTGTGATACAGGTTGAAAGTGATTATGCTCATCATATAGGTACAAATGCAGATTACTGGTGACATAACAAGAGCTGTGTAACAGAAATTCAGGGACCACTGAATTCAAAATTTAAGGCCATGTGTTAGTTTTGATCTCCTTGGTACAGAACATTTTAATTAAATAACAGAGACTGTTTTAAATAATAGGCAGCTTATATAATACAAACTACAAGGTTCTACAGATTGGCAAAAGAAATCCATTACAAGTATAGCATACTAAATTCCTGAAATGATGGAAAGAAGCACAGACCTCTATTATTAGTTTAGTAGTAGAGACGAATAGTTTTTTTATGAAAAGAAACTGACCAATACTCCTACATTTCAGGGAGGCAACACACTATAAGTCATGGCAACAAGAAATTCATGAGTTTCTGTTAAACAAATAAGTGCTTTCAGAACTACCTGTCAGAACAGACCTAAATCAACACCATTCTGGGGGTATTCCAAGAGAAAAAGTTAACTTAAAAACTTTCCAGAATATAAGCGTCACAGAGAAAGGTTCTGAAAAAGAGATTACAAGACAATGTGGAGACAGCAGAGTAGTCCAAAACCCAGAATAATTTCAGGAGGCTGAACAGCACTTCAGATTCAGAATTGATGAAGTCACTTTCTTTCTTTCTTTAATTATTTATTTATTTTATTTTTGATATTTGTTCACCATGAAAGTCTGACTGTAAAAAGCTCCACATTGACATAATGTGGTTAGAGTTAAATAAAGTTATTACAAAACCTAATACAGACAAATGACATACTAAGTAAAAGTTCAGCTTCAGTTTATACAGTGTGAATCTATGTGCAAATGTTTGGACAGCTATAACAAGTTGAAAAAGAACATTGTCAATGGATAAAATATTCACAAGTTGCACTTCAGAAATATGACATTAAACCTACTAAGTGCACTCTTTGGAACAAAGATGACTAGATAATATGGCATAGCAAAAATATATTTGATCTTTGTCTAAGAAATAGATTTTACTCATTCCTTTTATCTGAACATAGTCAATGCATGCTGGTGGTGGAAGGAGGGAGGGACTAGTCCACCCTGGAGTAGTCCAGGAGTAGAGGCAGGTTTTATTTAGGTAGTCTTTTAGGAGTTGTTTGAAGTTGGAGAGGTTAGAGGTAGATCTAATTTGCAGAGGAATAGAATTCCATTTTTATGGACAGAGTATGAGTAGAGACTTTGGCCAGATGATTTGTGGGATTTATATATGCTGAGAAGACATTCATTAGATTGAAGAAGTCTAAAAAAGTGGGGCAATCATCAGATTTGTAAATAGTTTTTTGTGTGGAGATAAGCTATGTTAATCAAAGTGATGAGGCAGTTTAAGCCAATTCAAATTCTTAAAGGTAATACAGTGGTGGCTGTGGTATTCTTTGTTGGTGGCAAATTTTGCAACCTTATTATAGCATATCTCCAGCTTGTTTGTAACAGTAGCCTGAAGGTTGGTTTGCATGGGTGCACCATATAAGAAGGATGGGAGAAGATAGCTAGTTGGCAAGAATGGTTTTGTCAGTGTTGCTAAGGAAGTATTTATGCTATTTCATTTCTCCAAGTCTTTTGGGTATCTAATACCCTAACGGGAATGGATTATTGTGATTAAAGTTCATGAAATTAGTATTGCTTCAGTTTTTGATATTAGCCAAAAGTGCTGTTCACAGCATCTGCAATATGCACAAAACTGATGCCTTGTGGAATTTATATGGAGTTACATGTATCAGTAGCATATCTTAATAAAACTGTAAATTATTTCATATGAGACCCATTGGTCCTACTACTATTGGAACTGTCTACATATCTTCTTTCTACATTACCCTTGTTTCTGCCTGCAAATCCTGGCACTTTATGACTTTGTGTTTGTACGTAAGACACTGTAATCACTGGGTGTAGAAATTTCAATAATCTATACTACTTTTGTCTACTTTTCATGGACTGCTGTATCTAGTTTTCTTTCACCTGTTTTTTTAACAGTCGGTAATGGATAATCCCATGTGATATAAACTTCATCATTTTATATAATGCTTCGTGGCTCATGTTTCAAAAGCTTCTCAGCTACTTCAGTATTGTAATGTTTGCACAATCCACAATTCAGCAGTCTCACCACATTATTATGCCTTTCAGTATACATGGCTCTCTGCCATTAGAGTATCACACCTGACAACAAGATGTGTGACTGTTTCCAGTTCTGTTTTACAGCACCTGTATTTGTCTGTTTCTCCCACATGTTCAATGGATTTTGTAAATCATTGTGCACATAATCCATTATCCTGGGCTGCTAACACTAATCTTTCATCTTTTGATTTAAATTCAACTCTCTTTAACCATTCCTGTGTCAGATCCTGGTAGACATGAGCTTGTTCAAGGAGTTTTCAGTATTTGCAAATATATCTATCCCTTTTCCACATTTCTTTGCTTGCCTTCTCATCTGAACCTTGTGCTTATATTATTTCTCTTAATTTTTGGGCACATTCAGTTGCTGCTTGATTTTTGTCTACTTCTGGTTTGATTTCCATTCCCACTTGACACCAATATGCTTCTGTTAAACAACTAAGTAGGGAAGTCACTTTTGATTTGTTCTCTTCATGTTTGAAATCTGTCACTATGTTTGGATCTGGTGAAGTCAGCAGATATGCATGCAGTCCTATGATTGCAGATCTAGTAATCAGTTTCAAGGAGGCCCACACCTCTGTCAGAACAAGGAAAATATAATCTTGGTATACACTGATTTTATATATCATTGGATCAGCATGAAACATTGTTTTTATTTGTTTTCCTGTCCAACTGATCCAATTCCTTTTACAGTCAGTCAATCACCCATAAACTGTAAGTTAGAACAGGAACATCAAATTGGTTTATAGCTTGGACTTTGTTCCTAGATGTCAAGGCTGTTTCCATGTTAATTTACTAAGTTTTATTCACATTTATTCATGTTTTATCATTGGTACTTCATTATTTCCCAAATATTTACATACTCCCTCCTACTCAAGTTCTTTTATGTCACATTCCTGTCCCAGACTGATGTTTTCTTTATGCTGCAGCTTTCCTGCTTTAAATGTTGCTTTTGCACATTTATCAAGACCAAATAACATTCTTATATCATCTGAGAAAGTTTTGATCACTTCCAATTGTACTTTCGGCTCCTCATCTGATGAAATGCACAGTTTTAAATAATCCACAGAAAGAAGATGTGAAGTCTTTATACTTTGCTGTTGTCTAGGAGCCAAACTGTAACCATGACTTAATCTGTTAAGTAGACAGCTTAGTGGGTTAAGTACAAGACCAAAGTGCATCACTGGTAAAGAGTCACCCTTTGAATTTTTATCCCTGGGATAATAAGTTGCTCTTTGTCATGAATTAACTTCAAAGTGGTTTAGCACTATTCCATGGCCACTCTTATGTAATTGATCAATGTAGAATGTATCTTGTACATCTGTAAGTACTCCTTTATGCATGAATGTGAGACACCATCAAATGCATTTTTGTAATCTATCCATGCCATTCTTAGATTCTTCCCCTTTTTAATTTTTTTCAATATGACTTTACTTAACAACACATGATCCTTTGTTTCATATGACTTTTTTTTGTTACTCTTTTGTTCTATTGTCATGATTGAATTTTATCCTAAATGACTATAAACTCTGTCAGAATCAGTTCCAGTATATAGTGTATACATCGCTGGAAGGCAAATTATTAGTCTATAGTTTTTAGGATAGCTTGCAAGTCCACTCTTAAGGAGGAATATTGGTTTTCGGTTGGTGCCCGTTTGGAGCGCACATATAAGTGGTTCTTACACAGGTCTAAATCAGTCTAAATCTTCATATAATACTTTTAGCCAGAAGTTAGGTATTATATCTGAGCCAGAGCGCACATATAAGTGGTTCTTACACAGGTCTAAATCAGTCTAAATCTTCATATAATACTTTTAGCCAGAAGTTAGGTATTATATCTGAGCCAGGCGCATATAAGTGGTTCTTACACAGGTCTAAATCAGTCTAAATCTTCATATAATACTTTTAGTCAGAAGTTAGGTATTATATCTGAGCCTGTGGAGTTCCAGTTATGAACTTTTCTTAATTTTCTTTCAATTTCTGTGGCTGTCATGCCATCCCATTTCATATCCTGTATATTTGAACTTCTTTCTTTTTCTTGTACTTCTTCTATCCATTCAGTATCTTTGTTATGTTTCACAGTTCTTCATAGATATTTCTGTAAAACTGGTCTATTTCTTCTTTTTTCATGGTGTTTCTATTCCTTTTGCTTTGTTTTCCAATTCTCTATAAAACTTTTTTGAGTCATCAATAAATTGCTTATTTTGTACTTTTCCTTTATATTTGTCTGCACACTTTCCATGTTTTTCTCCCTGTGCTGATAGCTTTACTTTATTATTTACAATAGTGTATGATAAATCCTGGTCTGTTCTAATATGGCACATTGCTTTTATCATGTCTATCTTTCTGAGTATTGTTGTTAATCTGTTTTCTCTTTTAAACTCTTCCAACAGTGACTCTTTTTGTCTTAATTGCTTTATATTTGTTTCTGTTCAATACTTCCATGATGGCATTTGCCTTCTTCCCTTCCTTTCCTGTATTGCCCTGTATTTTGTGATAAGACTTTATCTGTTACTAATTTAACTGCACAGTAATATATCCTATTTGCTTCTGTTACATCATATGAATTTTTGTTAATCGTCTTGATTACTGTGTTCATAGGATCATAGGAAGTTACTAGGCTATTGGCCCTGAGGCCCTTATAAGCCTAGCCATAAGTTAGCCCATATTTAGACAAGTCAGCACCCAAAGTCCCTGTCCAGCAAGGACACAGGTGGAATCCCAGGGATGTATTTTCTGTTTTCCATCCAGTTATCTAGGCTACTGCAGCAGTGGGAATGATAAACAGTGAACACGGCAGGGTGCAGTGTGAACATTGGCTCTAGATGACTGTCACTGTTGTAGTGACACCCCAACCCCATGTATAAAAATGGGGAAAAGTAGCTTTGGATGGATGGATGGCTGGATGAATGGATGCAAACATATTATTGTGGTTCAGTTTTCTCTATTATCAACCTTTGCAGTTTCCCTAGACATTGCAGTCATGCATACTGCAATTAAGTTGGAGTGTGAAGCAAATACTCTTACTTTCTAAATAGATCTGATAACCCAGAATAAATCATATCAAAGACTCTGCCTGCTTGACTGTCTATTTCTCTATCACTGAGTGGGTGGACTGGTCAAAAGGCAACCTTTTTTCAGCCACAGCCTGGGTCAAAGACACAAAATTATAAATAGATGCTAATATTACAATATGCAGTAAACTGAGAATCATAACAAGGCTCTCTACACATAAGTCAACCACTGTGACATTTAGTGTTCTACATATACTATTAATTTTATAAACATTTATCGTAAAACTACTTGGTAACACACCCAAATGCTTGGACTAATTTTTCAGTACTGACACTGCAGTGCAGCATAAGGGGGTGCACTACAGTGTCATTACTTTTAAACAGCATAAGGGGATGCTGCACACCCAAGTGTGACATAATTTTATGAGATGTTAAACTGAGGCCCCATCTTTCTGAATTGCTGGCAGCTCAGATGGATGTAAATGATCCCGTATTACTTACCAAAAAAGTTGGTGAAATTCTTCAGTGCCCTGGCCAAACTTCCCCTTCTAAGTATGAATACCATTTTGGGTTTTCCCTGAAAGTTTTATCAGATTTCTAACATGTCGTCTTATTGACTTTCTGTAATCCGTTTCTTTCATCAATCTTAATATGTCTGTCCATCTCTATTAAATCAAACAACTCTTTTCTTAGAACATTTTCTTCTAAACTGAGGGCACATTCTTTATTCTCCATTTCCTGCAGGCATTCTACAGAAAGTTCCAGATCATCTTCCTGTGACATATTCTCTTCAGCTGCATCCTGGGTCATCTGATCCTCTTTCATAAGGGAACTCACTGGCCTTTCACTCAACAGTTGTTTATTGTTTCCTGCTCCTACCTTTGCTGCGCAACTCCAACTGAACTTTTGTATTGGTTTCCTACTGAAGGCTCCAGAGTATCTTCATATGACAACCATTCTGATGCTTCCCATTCCACCTGTTTCTCCTTAATTTGGGGATTCATCGTTCCATCATGTTATGACATTACCAGAGTTGGATTTTCTATACTACATCCTTCACTTTTCAGGTAATCAATAACTTCAGTTTCTATTTCTTAAACTTTTCCATTACTAATCCTCTTTTCTACTTTCATCCTTTGTTTTCTTATTTTTATATTGCAAAATGTTCCATATCCAGATGCCATTGTATGTGTTTCACCTCAAATATCTTTGGTGCTGCTTTTTTTGTATTGATTGGTCTTACTTTCTCCTTTGAATAAATATTGTGTCATGTTAAATCTCTTTCTCTTTCCCATGTCTGTATTTCTTCTTCAGATGTCTCCTGCTCCACCTTTTTGTCCTTACTATGGGAAACTCATTATTCCATCATGCTGTGACATAACCTATGTTAGCCTTTCTACACTAAATCCTTCACTTTGCAGGTATTCCATGACTTTAGCTTTTATTTGCTTAACTTTTACTTTGCTGATCTTCTGTTCTATGATCCCCCATTGGGATAGATTTTATGTGCTGTAGTTGCATTATAACCCCGGTAATAAGAATGAGAGACTTGTTGGGAATGCTGATAAACTGTTATGCTGTTTAGTGAGAACAGGCAATCCGTTGATGCTTTCTGGGTCTGTTAGCACACTGGAAATGCCTGAGAATGCCGATGTTGTTGTTGAAGCTCTTACAAAAGCCATGGATGTTCTGGAGTTTAACATGTTAAAATTTAAATGCTTGCAGACAAAGAGGCAGCACTTTGAAGTGTGTTCACAGCATAAAATTGTGCTGAGAGGACTATGTGTCCTTAAAATGTACATGTAAGGGAACAATATACGGAGCTACGTATACAGTGGCAGTATCTCAACTTAGAGGTTAGCGCTAAATATATTAAGCTACTTACTTGACTTTTTTAAGCCAGAAGAGGAGCTGCTGGTTGTAAAGATAAGTGAAGAGCAATCCTCTTTGTATGACTGCTTTCCTAAGTGTTTGGTTGACTCATGTTTGAACAGATTGGCTGATAAAGTGATGTTATATGAAAAAAAATTACTGTATCAGAAACGTTTAAAAATTGAGAGAGACATGGCTGATTTTAAAAAGGGCAATGTGTTTACATGGCCTAAAAATACTTCAGCGATAATAAATACTGATTTAAATGCCTCTGCAGTTCCTAATGAGTCATTGAAAGGCCCGGTGGCTGGTCAGTCTGATAGTAAAGCCTACTTGAGCCAGTGATTGACTGTGACTTTATCTACTTTACATAATGACATTATTGAGGTTAATAAACCATTACCCAATACAATTCCACATTCACATATATTGCCTTTGGGCAATGATGTGAGGAGGAAAATTCTGCAGATTAAGAACAACGATAATTCTGTGTTAAATAAGGATGAGAGGTATGTTCATTTCCCTTTACCCATTTACCAGGGATGACATTCAGACAGGAGTCATTCCACGACTAGGGGGTGAGTCAAAAGGAGATTACCAGTGGAACACAACACTTTCCAGTCTCTGAAGAAAATGTGGAAACAAATAGAGACTTGATTGTGTAGAATTTGTCTAAGAGACAGTTAACCAGTGATGAACTACATGTGCTTGAGAGAGGACTGTCTTTTATTCTTACTCAACATAGTAGTTTGACTGACATTATTGTTGATTTTAAATGTTTCTTAGGAATGTTTGAAAATTGAAATTGGTGGTGAAGGGCTTTACTAGAATATTCTGAACTTTGGGAGACCAAGTTTATATATGCCTAATATGCACCCCTTGTGGAAGTTTTTGGTAGAATAGTTGAGAATCACTTGCATATACTCTATAATGAATGAGCTTTTAACTTTTATAGGAAATGTTATAATCTTAGTTTTAATGAACGGTCAGCATTGTTGAAGTTACAGAGTGATAGTACTATAGTATCAGACCAGATGACAAAGGGGCTTTATTGTTGTCATGGACAGAGCCTTTTACTTTACCTTGATGAAGTATATGCTGAATGACACATGTTTTTATATGGTTATTGATGCTGTTTTTATTAATAATTTGAAAACTAGAATCTATAGAACATTAGAGGATTGTTTGTATAGTAGAATTATTAGTTTGGATTTATTAAAATATTTTTGGTGGAGGATCCTTTGATTCTTATCATTCAGGGCCTCCCAAAAATAGATAAGGACAGTCACAACCCACCTATGCGACCCATTGTTGCTGATCATAATTGTAGTCCTGAACCTTTCTCACTTTTTGTGGAGAAGAATTTACTCCCAGTTTTGGATATTAATAAAAGAATTTTAAGAGATTCTAAATAATTTTAATTTCATCTGCATAGGATTGTGGAAGATTTACCCTCGGGATCTGAGTATTATTTTAGTGACGATGGATGTTCAATTGTTATTTACGGTGATACTGAATGATTTTGGCCTAGATTGCATCAAGCATTATCTGACTAAGCATAGTGAATATGACTGTTATCTTATAGATTTATTATGTTTATGTATGGAGATACTCCTGGAGAATAATGTTTTTATGTTTGATGGTGATTATTAACTTCAGAAGCATGACGTAGCTATGGGCACCTCGAGTGCTAACAGCTAGGCCACTATGGTAATGGCTATGTGGGAGGAGGGCCATATGCTTCAGCTGCCCACATTTGTAACTCATGTTTTATTTTATTGAGGGTTTGTTGATGATTTGTTTTTTGAATGGTCTGGGGATGTACATGTTCCATAAGTCTTTGAATAACTCTACTACTTTTTTTGAAATTTACTATGATCTAATCTGGCATGGAGATTGATTTATTGGATATAACTGTAAGTAGGTCAAGTAATGGCATGTTGAATACTAGCGTCTATAGGAAATCCTGTTATAAAAGCACTCTACTACATAGATGCAGTATGCATCACATATATATTTTTAGAAATATAATTAAAGGACAATAAATGAGGGCCTCTAGGCTCAATGCCTCAGAGGAGGGCTTCCTCTCTGAAGTTTCTGACCTTATGAATAGGGTCTATAAGAGGGCTTATCATCCATTTGAAGTGGATAGAGATTTAGATGTGATTCCTTTTTTGAGAAGAAGCATAACCAAACCCTATTTCTCTGAACATCCTACATCACCTGTGAGAGTTGATAGTATATCAGCAACTGAATTAAATAGAACTGTTTCTATTTCCATAACCTATATCACTGATGTTGGGGTGATTGCTAAGGTTATACGTAAACATTGGGGTATTTTAACATCTGATGCCCAGATAAAATGGTTGGTAGGGGAAACACCAAGGTTTTGCTGTAAGAACAAGAAGTCATTAAAGAGGCTACTTTGTTATCATAGCACACCTATTGCCAACATGGGTTGATTGGATGGTGTTACTCGCTCCTGTGGGAAATGTAATTACTGCTGCTGTATTGATAACAGTGGTGCTTTCATACATCCAGACACAGGGATGAAGTACACATTTAAGGTCAATGCTGATTGTCCAACCCCACATGTTGTTTATTTGTGTTACTGTATAGAATGTAGAGCATTCTACATTGGCAAAACTGATAAGAAGTTAAAGGATAGAATGAGGGAACATTTATATAACATTCATATTGGTTCAACCAATAATGCTCTGTTCAAACATGTTAGAGCTGAGAATGCAGGATATATTTTTTAGATTTATGGTAATAGACATTGTGCAACCCATTTTACGTGAAGTTGACATTCGGAATCTTACAGAGACTAGGGAGGTGAGATGGATCATTCGCCTGAGGGTGGATCAAGGCAAGGGGCTGAATGAGAAAGTTCCCTTGAAACCATTTTTAAAAGGACATAGTCTGAGAGTTTGAATTCTTCTATAGATTCATAGGTGTTCTCATTTTTACAGGCTCCATTATTATTCTTTTTTATTATTATTATATGGAATTTGGATGATTTTATTAGTAGGGTGTGTGTTATAGATGCATTTTAGTATGCCTTGGACTTTAAGGAGAGGTGCTTAATTGTCAATTATTTTTAATTGTTTGATTATTGAGATTTTTTTATAAATTGATGATGATTGTTGGATCATGTAGGTCTAAAGAAGCTGTTGTGAAAACGCTTACTCTTGTTTACATATTAAACGCTTATTTTTATGATTTTTCAGCTCCTGATTTATTGTGTTGGTTCATTTGGTTTCCGTATTTTGTTTTCACTATACAATGGAATATTAGTCTCTATCTGCATATTTTGGTGGATAATTTCTCTGTTAATCTTTTTAAATATCTTCTATATAAAAATTCTGGGCTTCTTGCATAATAGTAACAATACATCTCTTTCTTATCCTCAATAGTCCACTCTGTCAATTTTGTGGCTCTTTTTTGGCCTGTAAGTTTTTTGTGTTTTTTTGTGGAATACTACTTCCTTCAACAACATGGGTCCATCCTTCCCCTGAACCTGGCTTAACCCCACTGTAGGAATGTTTCCATGTCTTGAGGATTCTGCACTGTCATTTTTTTCAGTCCTGGCACCAGTATGTGCCTACCAGAATTGGCCCATTTTTTTCCTGGGACTTGTGCACCCAGCTATCTTTATGATTTGTAACCTACTTCTGTCCATGATGTATGCCATATAAATTACATTCTATATATATCAGTGTTTTGTTGATGAAATTTTGTAAAAACAGAGTCCACCTTGTGAAGGTACTCATCAAGGCTTAAGGACAAATTCAGTTCTAGCAATACTACTCCCCTTTGCTTGCTGATTTCATCATCTCTCCATTCAGATCCCATAGAGCCTGTAGGGCATTCTTAATTGTCAGTGAGCCCTTTCTATTTATTTGGAACATGCAGGTCAAATTTAACGTTGTTATCTATAATCACTCCTGGAAGTTTCGTATGGGAGACTACTTCAGTTTCAATTTTGTTTAGTAAAAAGATTTTGAAAGTCACTTTATCAGGCATGTGTGATTTAGAGAAAAATAGTAACTTAAATGTTCAGCTTTGGAAAGAGCTTGCATGATATGGTGGAGTTGAGGCAAGTTATTAGATGCACATATAAGTGAAGAATCGTTTGTATATTATATAAAAGTGGCTGGGCCTATAGAGGCATAAAGGTACTTGATAAAGATATTAAAGTGGAGGGGGCCAAGAATAGAGCTACATCAGTGGAGACCTTCTGGTATGGACAGAGAGAGAGAGAGAGAGAGCATTCTGCCATTTTACAGATTGGAGCCTGTCAGTTAAATAGCTATTGAACTAACTGAACTACAGTAATGAAGAAGGGGATTGTCCAAGTTGAGGCAGTTTATACAGGAATTTAGGGTGAGAATCTATACTGAAAGCTTTTGACAGGTCGAGAAATAAGAAGGGAACAAGATTGCTTGTAGTTGTTTATTGTTTCAGTGAATGATAAGAGCACAGCAGTTGTCCTGTGTGTGGATATTAAGAGCCAATCATGTAGAAGATAGTGGAGGAGATGTTTACAAATACATCTTTCAAGAATTTTTGATAGAGTGATAATACTGCAACAGGCTGAAAGTTAGGGATATCAGACAAGATGCCACCTTTATGAAGAGGGATAATATAGGATTTTTCCATAGAGAGGGTACATAGGATTCAGATATTGATCTGTTGATAAGGATAAATACTGGGTATGCTATGGCATCAACAGATATCATTAGGTATTCAGGTGGGAGATTGTCAGCTGCAGTGGGGCAAGGTTTGAGTTCAAGTACAAGTTTGTTTTTTTTTTTGTCTTTTTATCACTGGTGTGAAGATAAGTCCTATGTGGAAGCTTCTAGCAATAGAGTGAATTTGGTTCAGCAGGGGATGCTGCTGAGGAGTAAAGGAATTGGTAGTCTGCATGGTATATGAATAATGCTGGTTTTGGTCTATCCTTTTCTTTGCTGCATTACTAAGACTGAGTGTTATTGAGAGGGTGGTAGAAGCACTGGATGGGGGTGAAGAGATATTACTTAGGGAGGTAATGATTTCTATGAAGTAGATATTGAATATGGCTGCAATTTCTAGTGGAAAACTATTATGAGAAGGGTTGAGTTCTTAATTTGAGCTCAGATGCAACAGGTTACATACTCGTGCAGAATTTTGGGGGGTCATTTTTGTGTTGAAGTTATTGATGGCTATAATATTGTTTTTTATCTAGGTTAATGGTTTTACTCAGAGTGTGCAATTTTTATAAAGTTGTAGGTTATAAGGAGTGTTATGTTTAAGCCATTCTTTCCAAGCTTTGTCTCTGTTAGACATTGTAGTTTTTGTCTGGGTAGTGAGCCATAGTGTGTGGCTAATTTTTCTCTTTTTTTGGCAAAGAGTGTCATGGTTGTTTAAAGTATTTAAGAATAAGGTATTAAAAGTATGGTCTGCCTCATCGAGTGCAGGAGTTTTTCAGACAGACCAATTAAAGGATTTCAATATATTGATGAAGGAGTCTATGTTGAATTTTGAAAGGTTTCAGATTGTTTTAAGTTGGTGGGTAGTGTTTCTATGGGTGTAAGCTATAAGGTGGTCACTAAGTGAGTTTGGATAGGTTTCAGAGGTTGTAAAGTCACTAGGGTCACCTTTACTGTCAGTGTTCTTAAATCTAGTGTGTGTTTTCGTAAGGTGTGTATAACCATGAAGGTTTATACTTAGGTATATAACTAGTTGTACAGAACAGGACTTTTTCTAAAGTTGTTAGATTATTTCCAAGTAGGATATAGACTGCAACAAAACATACTGTTTTTTTTATTGTTAAGCTTTAGCATTGATACTAATATTTTGACATTTTAAAATTTTGACAGGTTGTATGAATAAGGAGAGAAATTGTATGATTGTACTTTATCCTGGAATGGTTTTCATTTTTAAGGATATAAAATATTTGATGTTGATTCAAAGCTGATTTGACCAACTGACCTACATGCATGGATAATCACTATAGTGCTGACAAAGGATTGTCTTATATTTATTTTATTTTATTTATTTATGTTTCATCTTATCATCTCATCATTTAGATCATTTCTGTATACATTTTTTTAATAATGAGCTAAGAAGGACATAGCTCTATTTTATGTTTACTTTTAGAACATAAATAGCAACCCCTACTGCTTGGCGGGTTAGCAGCAATGACAAATTGCCATCATGCATGTTTACCTTTTGTCATTCTACAAAGGGACATTGGCTATTTGTCTTATAACATATCTTCTGCAGACTTTGTGAAATGATTTATGCAATGTGGTCAATCTGGGATCTGAGAAATGCAAGTTATGAAAAACTGTTAAAATGCAAGATATGCTATCTGAATTCTGCAGTCTGCATTCAGTATGATACACAGAGTAGAAGATTCTCATAATTTCAAGCCTTAGGAAATGTTTACGTCTGTATTTCATTCTTTCCATAAACACTCTTAGAGTGGTAGCTGATTTACTGAAAGAAATATTATTTATTTTTCTTTGGAGAAAGATGTTATGCCACAATTTCCCCAGAACCATTTAACCGTGAACCTCACAGCCATTATAACTGTCACTTTTTAGCTCCTTCAATAAATTTCCACTATAAAACATCTGCCTTCTCATTTCTGCAAAGATGATGCTGTGACACTCGTGTAAAAATTTTGCAGTATAAAATAATATTTAGGCAAATTACATGTTTGCAACTCAGATCATCAATTATTTTATCCTAAGTTCATTTATTCCTTTGCTCTCATAACCCCGAAAAGAGGTGTTTCTTTGTGTGTTCTGGGACACTTTTGACATTTTGCTGTACCAGTTTTTTCATGGTTGCCTACAATGTGGCATAGAACCTAAAAGCAGCAGTTGAGAGACGGCTACAGTGGCTAAGCTTCAGTAAGCTTCAGCTCTATTGATACAAACATCTGATTCCACAACTGCATTATTACTACAAAAGTTAATATACAGAATAATAAGTACAAATAAGAGTCAGCAGGTTATTTCATTTAAGGAAAAAAGGTTAACTTCATATAAAAAAAGTAAAGTAGAGAAACTACACAGAGATAAAAGTGGTGCAGCAGTTAACACTGTTGCCTCACAGCAAGAGGTTCTCTGGTTCAATTTTTGGCTGGGGTGCTTTCTGTGTGGAGTCTGCATGCCCTTCCTGCATTCACATGGGTTTCCTGCAGGTACTCTGGGTTCCTTCCACATTTCAAAGACATGCATCTGGAGTGTTTCTCCCAAGGCATCTGCTGAAAATGTGCTCTGGGCCAGTCGGACATTCATAGGAGGTTACTAGGCTAATAGCCCTGGGGCCCTTATATGCCTAGCCAAGAGTTTACAGCCAAAAAGAAACCTTAGTCAGCCCCTCTCAAGGAGGGGCACAGGTGGAACCCCTAGAACAAATTTGTGTTTTCCCATCCACTCATAAAGGTTGCATTTGAAGAGGGTTAGTGAGGTACTCTGTTTGATGTGTATGGGAAGTCTATTCCAGAGACAGGGCAGCCTCTAGGAGGCAAACTTGTCTCTCCAGCAAGTTTTGTTGATGTCACATATTAGATTCAAGCCTTTTAAGTGGATAATGTGAGAGGAATTAGACTTACGGATATGGAGCAGGGTCTGAGATTGCCTTGTGGATGAGACACAGAACACCTCTTAGCAATCTGTATGATACAGAATCGAGTGACAGTGATTTCAGCCTATCTGCATAGGGCAAGTTTTGGAGGCCATTGATTTTCTTTATGAGGTATTTCTGTGGCATATCCAGTTGGTGCCAATGTTTGGAGCGGTACATACCAAATGGGGTGTTATACTCAATTATTGATCTATTGCAGGAGGAGTATAGAGAGATAATAACCTCCTTTTTTCTGGAAGCAATCCCTTTAATTATGAGACGAACCAAGTAAAAGGCTTTTCTGACCACTGCCGCTATATTATGGTTGAATGTGAGATTATCAACCTGAGTACCTGGTAAACGAATAAATAAATAAAATATGCCTACATTTCCAATTGCACTTTAAAAGACAAAGCTAAGATATAATTTATTTTAGTGTTGGTAACTGTTTTGCTGACTGGATCAATGTCAGTACTTCCTAACGATTGGTCTCATAGTTGTCTTGCACTCATGAGTAGTGACTGTCACTATTCAAATGTGGAATTAAGTCCTTCCAACTAAAATTAACTTATTTCATACACTTGTGATTGATCTGACTGACTGAGCCAGATATAACTGAATGTACTTAGAACAAAACCCCTAGATACTGCTGTAGAACACTTTAATAGCATATTCTTACATACCTTAAATAATCTAGCACCAGTACATAATAAAAGAATAAAGTCCAACTCCGCACCATGGTTAACAAAATAAACAAAAAAAGATGATAAAAAGGGATAAAGCCTGGAAAAATTCGTATAAAAACAGAACTCAAAATGCCTTCCAGCAATTTAGACATCTTAGAAATGTTGCAAACTCCATGTCAAACATGGCAAGCAAATATACTATGCCAGTCTACAAGACAAACATCAAAACAAACCAAAACATTTTTGGTCATCACTAAATAAACTACTCAACCATGGCAAGACCACCACTACCTCTTCAAAAACAGGCAACACAACAGGCTCTGTCACACACAGTTTATTTCCTACTTTACAGAATCAATATTTTCTCTCTTAGACACTAATACATCTGCTCCCTCTCTCTCTCTACCCCTGTCCAACCAAAACCACCCATAGCTCTTCAATTTTAGTCCAGTACCGACCTCACTCATAATGAAGTTAATCAATATCAAAAGGTAAAACGCTGCTACCTGAAGGTCCACTCTCGTAAAAAATAGAAGATATGACTTGATAAAGACGATAGCGGACCACCACGAAAAACAAAAATATTTTTTAATGTACAGACAAGATAAGCGCTTTCGCGTACATCACAGGTACACTTCATCAGATCTCAATTAATTAAGCAAAAGCTAGCATTATATATAATCTCATTAATTAAAAACACTCAGAAGCAAGTGATTGATTAATTAATTAATCAAATTATTTAAAAGACCATAACCCAATGTTCCTACAATGTATATACATCCACACAATAGCATTTCATGCAATATAACCCTGAACCCACAGATCAATTAATAAACATTCTCGAGCTGAATATGTCCAAAGTAAATACTGATAATAACCATAATAATAAATAAGAATGTAAATATATGAATAAACTTATATTTATAAATAACTTGATTCTGTCTACATGTATATATATCCAAGTAAATATCTTTATTATAAGTAGCATGTAAAAGCCTGATTATGTATGTATACTTATGATGCTTAAATACTATCAGTGTTATAAAAACAATTTATAATGGCTCAAAATAATATGACTTAAATATTAACTAAATAAATAAATAAATAAAATATTCAATACTTCTGAAAAAAGTGCTGCCACTTTATCTATTATATATACAAACATAAGTAAATAAATAAATGAACAGGTCAAATTCATAGTACTAAGTATGCCCTACACTATAGCAAGTCTAAAAATAGAATCTTGATCTAGTATTAGGCACATCCATCTCTTCCATGATTACCACAACCCTTATTTCAATTTGCGTGCTTCAAGTAAGGGCTTAATGGTAATAAATTGATTAAGACCTGGATCCTGATGTGCTCGTAGTCTAAATATCCATTCAAGTTCTACTGTTTCCAGATGGTTCATATTATTTCCACCTCTCTTATTGGGACGTATTATTTGTAGTACTCTAAATTTAAAACTGTGTCCTGGGTGGGACATGGAATGCTTGGCTAAAGCATTACGTTGCTCAGATTTCCTGATGTCATATGTGTGGTTATTTATCCTATCCTTCAGTCTCCTGGTTGCCATGCCTACATAATAGGCATGGCATAGGTCACAATTAGCTAAATATATCAAATTTGTGTCATCACAGGAGGCAAAAAACCTTGACTCAAATATGTAATCCATTGTCGGATGTACAAAGGTCTGTTCTCCGGTGATCATTCCACACATATTGCATTTACCACATGGAAAAGTTCCAAATGATTTAGAGTGTCTAAATTGCCTAACTTCGGGATTAGTGTGCTCAATACATAATAGTCTCTTCAAATTTTTACTATTTCTGTATGTAAAGCTTGGTCTTATACCTACCACCTTAGCTGTATCCATGTCTACTGTAAGCACATGCCGATTTTTTGATATTATTCTAATAATTTCCTTAATATCATTCGTGAATCTTGTGATGAAAGTCACTTTGGAGTCATTCATAATGAAGTTACTGCTTAAACTAAAAACTACCACTGTAGCTGTAGATCAGCTACCATCAGACTAAAAATTTCCACAGAATTCATAGCCTTCCCTGTGTCCATACTAATTAATTGGTCCATACCAGAAAAATACGTCCCATTACCGAGGAAAATATCCTGCATCATACCACTGCACAAAGATGGCAAATCTACAGAGATTAATAACAACAGACTAATAGTGATTCTCTCCCATCTCTCCAAAATATTAGAAAAATGTATCCATATACAGCTGATGCAATACCTATCCCAAAAATCTTACTCTCGGAAATGCAACATGGCTTTAGGCCCCACCCAGCACAGCACCACTACTGCTGTAGTATATTTAGCCAATATAATAAACCAACATAGAAACAATAGTCTGCTTCTTGCCACCATGTTCTTAGTCTTGTCGAAGGCATTTGATACTGTCTTGCACCAGCAGCTACTCATCAATAAGACTTTCACAAAACTCCTTCTCATGGTTAATTTATTTACCTATCTGGAAGGCAACAAGCCATTAAATGGCAACAAACCTACTCATATTTTTAATGAGTAACTACATGTGTCCCTCACACCACTATCCTGGGTCCCCTCCTATATAATATATTTATTAATAACCTCCACACCTCCACTCATCACGCTAGTTTAGTTCAGTAAGCAGATGACTTAACATTGTGTGCAACCTCAACAATAAATAAGTTCCAAGACATTACCCAAAAATCTTTCTCCTCTGCAGAGACCTGGCTAAAAAAATCAAATACCCTGCTCAGCCCGAAGAAAACTAAGTTAATGCTTTTTACCTCAAAAATTTGCCAAAATCAAAAATAAACATTCATCTTAAAGTCAGAAAATAACACCTGTCATTGAAACTATAACTCACAGTAAACATCTAGGTTCTATAATAGTTGACATTCTTAAATATGACCAGCATATACTGCACACCATTAAATCTACACACCAGAAACTAGTCTCCCTTTATAGGATCAATGGATTCATCACAGATACTCCAAGAAAAATTTTAGCCACCACCCTATGACTGTCAACTGTCTTGTACACCGCTCATATCCTAACAAATGTAAACAATACTCAAAGAAAGAAAATCTCATCCTGCTCCAATAAAACAGCTACATTTGCCACCAATCTCCCTAATAGGACCCACCATTTTCATAGCTTAAAGCTATTAAACTGGCTTGAACTGCACAGCTACCTAACATATTCACAATTAACTACACCACACAAACTCATTCATCACCTAAAAAAATATTCTGCAGTAAAACACATATTACTGCTCTACTGTCCTAACAAAGGACCTCGGTTCTAGTAACAAATTCTTACTACTCACAAATAAGTCAAATAATGTTGCAGAAGGCTCGCTCTACTCCCAATACATTGTAAAACTCTCGAATTGTATCCCAGCACAAATAAAACTTTCCAACAAAGTCAATAGTTTTAAACCACTGCTTAAACAACATCTTAACCAATCCTGATCCTGCACGTGCTCATCACCATGTTAAGACTTTGTGCTCTCTGTACGATATTCTCCAAATACTCTCTTTAAACAAAATTCTGTCAACTTCTCACTGAAATGACAAAACAATTTTTATACATAAGCGCTGCCTGTGTAATCCTCTAAGTTGCATTGTGGGCTTTTTGTATATTAATGTCTACCTCTGTAAAATCTTAGAATGTACAAATGTAACTACTCAATGTGTATAAATGTAAATAGAAATGTAACTACTCTTTGTTTAACTAGAAATAAGTATAATGCAATGTAAACTGGAGTATTACAATGTAAAAATTACAGGTGTGGGGGTAGCCACATTCTTTGATTTCCTGTCCTTGCCTATTTAAGTGGTACAGTGTGAAATATTTTCTGCTTAAAAACCTCAACTTTGGCTGGCTAAGAACTTGTTGTATTCAACTGGACGTATAAGAGAATTTAAGTACCTTTATCTGCACTTTTTGTTTCAAAAAATACAGTATTTAAATTTATTTTAACTGTGTTGCAGGAATATTAACTGAACTGGAAGTTAGTCAGTGTTTGCTGAATTTTGTTATTTGCTAGTAATTACAGGTGTGGGGGTAGCCACATTCTTTGATTTCCTGTCCTTGCCTATTTAAGTGGTACAGTGTGAAATATTTTCTGCTTAAAAACCTCAACTTTGGCTGGCTAAGAACTTGTTGTATTCAACTGGACATATAAGAGAATTTAAGTACCTTTATCTGCACTTTTTGTTTCAAAAATACAGTATTTAAATTTATTTTAACTGTGTTGCAGGAATATTAACTGAACTGGAAGTTAGTCAGTGTTTGCTGAATTTTGTTATTTGCTAGTAATTACAGGTGTGGGGGTAGCCACATTCTTTGATTTCCTGTCCTTGCCTATTTAAGTGGTACAGTGTGAAATATTTTCTGCTTAAAACCTCAGCTTTGGCCGGCTAAGAACTTGCTGTATTCAACTGGACGTATAAGAGAATTTAAGTACGTTTATCTGCACTTTTTTTTCAAAAATACAGTATTTAAATTGATTTTAACTGTATTGCAGGAATATTAACTGAACTGGAAGTTTTGACTCTGCTCTTCAGTTAGTCCCACCCACAATCCCTGTTTTTGTTTTCATGTTAATCTTAGTGGCATTGAAACTGCCCACGCCTCTTGTAAATTTGTGTTTGGATACTCCTTCTGGGCCCATCTCATTTGCTCACTCAACTGAGTGCAGTGAGATCATATTCTGATTTCAGGCACTCCTTCTGTGTACAAAGAGAGCATCTGGGAAACAGAAAAAAAAAATTTAAGCTTGTTTCCTGCCTTTCCTGTTAAGTGGTATATACTATTTGTAGGCTTCTGAGCCCCCAAGCCCTTCTGTGTTGGAGGGAAGCATTCTAGCTTAGTTTTTTTTTCTTATAACTAGCCAGTTTTCTAGTTTCAGCACTCAAATCTGTTTCTTTGATCTCAGCACTTGTTCAGAAAAAAAAATGCATCTGCTTTTACTGTACTTGTGTTTCTACCTACTTTATTTTACTTTTGCATCATCTTAAAAGTACTCAATTGTATTTATTACTGCTTGGTGTAACTCATTCTAAGCCTTTTGGTTTAAACACTTGGGCTTCGGACCAGTTGTTTTGCACTGAGAGGGTTTGTGGTCTGCACTGTAGTGGCAGAACAGGTAGCTTACATCCTTCTAGGTTGGGAACTGCTGATTGAGGGCTCAGTGTCTGTTATTCTAAAAGTGTATTAATTCTGGTTTAAGCACTTGGGCTTTCAGGCCAGTTATTTTACATTAAGAGGGTTCGTGGTCTGCACTCTTGTGGGAGGAGAGGCTGGACTCTGCCCTTCTGAGCTGGGAATTTCTGGTTAAAGGCTTATAGTGCATGCATATCTGAACTGCATCTTACTGAAGTTGGTGCACCTTGTTTGCTGTGGCATAGACTGGATTCGGGCCTGCTGGATCTAGCTTTGTTTGTGTAACTTGAGCACTAATCCAGGCATTCTCTAAAGTATTCAATTGTATTTATTACTGCTTGGTAGTAACTTGATTAAAGTGTAGCTATCATTCTAAGTCTTTTGGATTAAGCACTTGGGCTTCAGACCAGTTGTTTTACATTAGGAAGGTTTGTGGCATGCACTGTGGTGGCAGGACAGGTAGCTTCCATCCTTCTAAGTTGGGAACTGCTGATTGAGAGCCCAGTGTCTGTTATTCTTAAAGAGTATTAGTTCTGGTTTAAGCACTTGGGCTTCAGGCCAGTTATTTTACATTAAAAAAGTTTGTGGTCTGCACTCTTGTGGGAGATGAGGCTGGACTCTGCCCTTCTGTGCTGGGAATTTCTGGTTAAAGGTTTATAGTGTCTGAATATTTGAACTGTATCTTACTGAAATTGGTACACCTTGTTTGCTGTAGCATAGACTAGATCCAGGCCTGCTGAATCTAGCTTTGTTTATAAGCTTGTTGTTTGTTTGCTTGTTATTTCCCTGGAATGCTAATTCCACCTAATACGTGGCTTCTCAGCGCTTCTGTGGATTACTAGTGATATCTGCATTGCTTACTGTACTTATTTCCTTGTTTCACTTGAAAGAAAGTTACTGTTTGTCGTTTTTGCATTTAAGTTACCTGTAACACATTGCACTTAAGTTACCGGGCACTTGCTCACTAAAGCAATTATATAAGTCAGCACTAAAAGTTAAAAGCACTACACCCTCACTCTCCACTGGCCCTTGTTTTCAATTATTAAGGAATTCCCAATATTATTCTAGCATGTCCAAAGGTCAGTTGTCAATCTCCTCTCCGGTCCAGCTGGTGAATCTGGGAATCTTGAGGCAATGTTACAACTGCCTCATGTACACAGACAACCCTCTCCTCCTCCCAACAAATTCCAACACATGTGAGAGATGCAACCATATAGCCAAACTGGAGGCTAAGCTCTCTTAACTCAGTACTGGCATAACCAGTCAAGAGGAGAAGGAAACCACACTCACTACAATTCCAGTCTCACATAGACCTACCACGACAGCAAACCAAACACATAATCACACAAAAACATACTCGGAGGCTCTAAATAAAGATCTGCCTAAGCAGCAGAGACCTCCAAAGCAGACACCCAAGCAACCGCTACCCCAAAACAAAAACACGTGCAACACATATCTCACAAAGCCAGTGTGCCAAATAGTCACAGCCCTTAAGACTAAACAACACACCTGGCACACTTGTAATAGGTGACTCTATCGTCAGGCACACTGACGTCCCACTCACCAGGCTGAATAAGGAGAGGGTCATGGTGAGCAGCCTGTTGGGCGCTAGGATCCGCCACATAACACAAGCACTCAGGTCACTCCAAGGCAAGTACAAATATGACTCAGTCATTGTCCATGCTGGTGTGAATGACCTGAGACATACCTCCGTGGACTACATGAAAAGAGACATAAAGGAGCTCTCTGAGCATGTAGCCCAGGCCGGTATGACCCTGACCTTGAGTAGCATCTTACCCTCACCAAGAATGATGCCACAATATGAAAACAAGGTGATCAATTTCAACAATTGGCTTAAGTACTGGTGTCATTCAAAGGGGATCCAATGCCTGTCAGCTTGGGAAGATATGCTCGACAAGCCACGATGCTTCGCTAGAGACGGCTTGCACCTGTCACCCCTGGGCTTTCGGATATTGGCAAAGGGTCTTGCTACCCCCATTGTGCCTTTTTTAGGCAAGGCAAAAAAGACAAACCCACCTCCATAGGTATCACAAGGGATAAGAAACTAAGAGTAATGCTACTCAACGCCAGAAGTCTAAACCTCAAGATGCACGAACTTGAAACTCTCCTTAGCATGGAGAACATTGATATCTGTGCAGTAACAGAAACCTGGTTCAGGGCTCCTGAGAGCACCCCAGCACTACCAGGTTATACCTCATACCATGCTTTTCGGTTCCAAAACTTGGACCGAACCACAAAAGGAGGGGGAGTATCGATATTCATCAAAGATACCCACACCTCCAGGTTGGTGGCAAAGCACGAAGCATCAGAGACTATCCATGTGCAACTAACAGTGGGTAAAACTGCCTTCCAGTTTATAGCCTGCTACAGACCACCCTCCCAAACCCAGGAACCCCACTCGGCCTTCCTGAGAACACTGGAAAATATGAAGGTCTCTCCAAACACCATTATATTGGGTGACTTCAACTACCCAAACATAGACTGGGAGCATTACTCTAGCTCCAACACCCTAGCCCAAAGGTTCCTAGAATTTATAAACTCAAATGCTATGGAACAAATTGTTACCACTCCCACAAGAGGGGAAAACATACTGGACCTGATCATCACCAACATGGGGACTCTATGCTCCAGACCAGAAGTGTATCCCTCACTGGTAAGATCAGACCATAAACTAATCTCACTGGATATTCACATCCTGACCCCACCCCCTGCCCAGAAAACCACAGTGAAAAACTTCTCTAAAGCAAGTTTCACACTCCTCAAAACTGAGGTGGAATCCTTCAAAGCCCCCGGGCCTGTGGAAAATACGTCCCAGACCGCAGAATCCTTTATAAACGCATTCTATGAACACCTTCAGGAATGCATGGATCATGCGATCCCAAATAAAACCAAGACCCAATCCTCCAAAGGCAGATGTCCTGTCTGGTGGACCCCAGCCATAAACAAACTATACAATAGAAGGAGGAAGCTACTAAATGATAGAGCAAAATCCCAAAAAGGGAAGGCATCACTGATCAGTATTAGCAAAAAACTACGGGCACTCATAAGATTGTCTAAGGCCAGCTTCAAGAGAAAAATTGCACATGACACTAAGGATAATCACAAGGCTTTCTTTAGTTATGTTAGGAATCTGGGTGGTAATTCCCAGATATGCTCAGAATTAGTCCAAAATGACAAAAAATACACTGAACCCACAGACATTGCCAACATCCTAGCTGACAGGTTCAGCGCAAACTTCTCCCACTCCTCCCCACCAAAAGGGCAAATATCTATCACAGCAGAATGCTGCCCCCATGACATCTCAGATGCTCAGGTAAGAGCCGCCCTCTCCAAAGCAAAAAACACAGCATCAATGGGACCAGATGGTGTCCCGGGCTGCGTCCTACATGAACTCCAAGAAGAGCTAAACCCAAACATAAAACTACTGTTCAATCTCAGCCTTACTTCAGGATATGTGCCCAAAGAGTGGCGTACAGCAACAGTGGTCCCTCTCCATAAAGGTGGTGTCTCAACGGATCCTGGAAACTATCGCCCCATAAGCTTGACTAGCTTGGTCTGCAAAGCTATGGAAAGGATCATCATGGACCTCATAAATAAAGATATTGGGGACCTACAGACACTCGATCCTACCCAGATTGGCTTTATTAAGGGCAGATCCTGCCTCTTAAACCTGGTTGATTTCTTTGAAACAGTCACCAAGGCCATTGACTAGGGGAAGGTGGTCCACACAGCCTACCTGGACCTTGCAAAAGCCTTCGATACAATACCCCACTCAGGCATTATAGATAAGCTCACCAGCTTAAATATAAACCCCTATGTCACTAGATGGATTGGAAACTGGCTCAAGGACAGAACCCACATGGATAGAATTGCTGGAGCCATGTCAGCCTCCAAACCAGTTACAAGTGGTGTCACACAAGGATCAGTCCTGGGACCTCTCTTGTTTGGTATATATTTCTCGGAGGTACAGGCCAACACGGAAGGACTGTGGCTGACCAAGTTCGCAGATGACTGCAAACTGGGTGCCATAATCAACTCTCCAGCCGACACAAGCATCCTCCAAAAGGGCCTCACAGAAACAGACAACTGATGCCAGAGTCATGGCCTCAAGCTAAATGCCAAAAAGTGTATAGTCATCCCCTTTGGCAAAAACAAAGTGCCCACAAATTACCACATAGGTGGTAATCCATTAAGTACAGAAGAAGTAATTAGGGACCTGGGGACCCAAGTTGATAGCAATCTCTCATTTGACAACCACGTGGCCAAAGTGGTTAGAAAAACATTTTATATAGCCCACCTAATCATGAAGGGATTCACATCTAGATCAGGGGAGGTCATCGTGCCTCTTTACTCATCCCTCATCAGGCCCATAATTGAGTACAATGCCCCTCTTGGGATGTACCTTATCAGACACCTGCAGCAACTGGAAAGACCCCAAAAGTACCTCACCAAGAGGATCAAAGGGCTCAAACAGATGCCATATGCTGCCCGGTTAAAGAAACTCCAGCTCTACTCAGTGGCATACCGCCTGTTCAGAGGCAATCTGTGCCTGACGTATAAAGCCATGTCCAACCCTGAATTAATGGACATGCTGCACCTCAGAAAATCCAAATCCCATCGAGCTGCACACCCGAGAGACTTGAACCTCAGCACTGAAATAAATAGGACATGCTGTAGGGACAGATTCATAACCCAGAGGCTCCCTTCACTCTGGAATAAAATCCCAGTCCAGGTTAGGCAGAGTCCCTCATTGACTCTCTTCAAGAGGAATCTTGATGAGTGGATGGGAGATCATAGGTTTACCCCGGGTATCACTTCTTTGTCACTGTTAGACAGAGGCACAGTATACTAACCTCGAAAAAGGGCATAGCAAAATAAATTTAAAATGGGTGGCGAATGCCAAACACACTCTGGCTAGGCTTATAAATGCCCTAGGGCAGATAGCCTAGTATAAACCTATGAACCTATGAACAAATGGAGCTTTCCTCCGAAAGTATCCAATGAAAATGGATATGACCCAGTCAGACTTTTCCAGTAAACAGAGACAAATAAATAAATAGAATCATGCTGAGCTGAAAACTCATGAATGTTTGGTTGTCAGTCCACTGTTTCAGAACTGTGATTATCATCAAAATACCATACTGAGAGACATGTACTTGTCACTCATACTACCACAATATACTTGAATGACAGGATAGATAGGGTATCATAGCAGTATATAATCACCAACACTTTGGTGTTAACTTCTGCTTGTCAACAAACATGCCTTTTCATCCAAACCTGTGATGCACCCTAACTTCTCTGCAACACATTGATTTGGTAATCCTTACAAATGCACATTATCATGCATTTAAAAACAGATTTCTCCTGTTGCACTTTTTGATACAATGGACTCTATATTGTATAATTAGATAGGTTGGTGATTGAATGCAGAACTAACTATCATGAGTGTGTGTGTGTGTGTGTGTGTGTGTGTGTGTGTGTGTGTGTGTGTGTGTGTGTGTGTGTGTGTGTGTGTGGGTTGGCATGTGTGCATGTGCATCTATAATGATATGTAGAACTGAATTCCCTGACATATGTGATGTGTACACTTCCAATCAGAAGAATCATTTAAACTGCAAGAGGGGTCCTCCATCATTTTCTCCCAATATTATCACAAGCATCTCTTCTGCAATATATTGATGAGATAATCCTTACAAGAGTGCACTCTCTCACTGTTCAAGCCATTCTTCTCCTGTGATGCTTGCAGCTGACACTATGTTCTCTAGATTGTGTAACCTAGATAAGTGAGTGGTTCAAATCCAACTGTGCTGAATTAGTGTCAAGTAGGTATGGCTTCTGCAACAGATCTGATGTGTACAATTACAGTCAAGAGAAACATTTAAACTGGAAGATGTCTCCCCATCACTTTCATCTTTCACCAAATTTTATCACACACATCTCCAGAAAAAAATATGAGGTCATCCTTTTAAGTGTACATTCTCTCACTTTTGGGGTCAGACTTTTCCTGTGACCTTTACAGTTGATATTGTGTTCTCTAGACTTTGTAACCAAGATATGTAGGTAGCTCAAATCCAGCATTGCTTAAATGCTATGACTGTGTGACTGTGTCTGTACTGTCATGTACAATTGGCTCCTTCAAATGATCCATTGTATACACTTCCACGTAGGAGACATATTTGCAATGGGAGAGGGTTCCTCCATCAATTTCTTGCATTCTTAGGGAAAGCCCATTTTATGCAACACACTCATAAGACAATGCTTTCAAAATGCACCATCATATTGTTATAATCATACATCTTCTGTGGTGCTTGCTATTGATACTGTGTACTCAAGACTGTGTGAGTAGATAAGTAGGTGGTTTGAATCCAGCAATAAGTGACTACTGTAAGTGTGTGTGTGTTTCTCACATGCTATGTATAAATGCCTTCACCTACATATATGATGTGTAGCTTTGCAATAGCGGTAGACTCTCCTACCACTTTCATTCCTTTTAGCTCATCACCCTATTAAAACAATGGTGATGTCATGCATTCAGACGTGCACCGTCACAGTGGTAAACAAACATCCATTCAGTTGTGCACTGTCACAACAGTAAACAAATAACTTGTATGACGCTTGCAATTCATTCAATGTGCTCTAGCTTCTGATCTTAGGTATTCAGTTCAAAACCAGACATCATTCAACAGACTCAATTGTGTCAGTGTATTGCAAATGTAGATGTAGGTAAGAATGGTGTGACCCACATATCTGATGTGTACATGTATAGCTGGACAGGTGTCTTTCACTACTTTCTATCCATTTTATTATGGATGACTCCTTTTTTAAACACTGATGATACCATTTGTTGAAATGCACTTTATCCAAGCCTAGTAGCAAGCCTTCTCCTGTGGTTTGAGGGAATGATACAATGTTCTGTAGCTTGTTGCCTTAGTAAGTCATTTATTTGAATCAGAGGTTATCCACACATTGTGTGTGACTGTGCTTCAACTGTCACAGTGATAAATGCATTATGCAACACATGTTTGAGTATACCTACCATCATTCAATATTTTGTGGCAAGAAGACAGATTGCACCACTCTTTTAACCAATTTACAGGCACACATACACCTAGCAGCTATAAGATGAGGCAATACCTTCAAATACTCACTATCTCACAACTGCAGTAAGACATCTTCTGTGGTGCATGCAATCTACACAGTATCATTTAGCTTATGTGATCACATTTACAGGTATTTGAAACCAGAAGTGAATTAATATTATCAGCGCAAGTCAGTATACTGCTATGTGTGAATTACTTCCACCACAGTTGTAATGTGCACAATTACAGTGAGAGAGGGTTTCCCCCATTTCTTTTATCTCAAGCAACTGCTTTTCAACACAATGATGATGTCATAAGTTCAAATATATTGCCTCATAGTTGTGTTAAGACTTCATCTATGTCACATGTAGTTAATACAAAGGGCTGTAGCATGTAATCTTGCCTAGTTGGGTGTTCAACTCCAACAAAGGACAACATTATGCGAGTGTACTGACGTGAAAAATATAACATTGCATCAAGCTATTTCTATCCATTTTTCTGTTAAAAAAAAAAACAAAAAAACAACAACTTTCAATGCATTGAGGATTTCATGCCAATCAAATATGTGCTCTGTATGGTGAGGGTGCTCCTGTGGTGCATACAGTTAATCCTGATTTATATAGCATGTCTACACAGATAGACAGTGGATTGAATCTGGGAGTGTATGACCACAAAGCAATGTGGACAGACAACAGTGGTTTAGCTGACCAGCAGTGATACTGGACTGTTCACAGTTGTGTGACCTATAACCCCACTATACCCTTTCCATCCCTCAGAAAAATTTCTATTGGATAAATTAACATCAAAAGTATTTCATTACATTAAAGTTTGAAGTGTGTTATTTGTGGCAACCACCATTGCTATCTCCTGTGGCAGATGCAGTTAATACAAAGCTCTGGAGAGTCCATTGCTTGATTGGCAGAGATTTGAATCTGGTGAGATCTAGCTGACATATATGAGTGGTGTAGACAAAGAATGGAGATATGGCAAAGTAAGAGGGTCACTTATTTAGGTCTCACACTCCATGATAGGGCAACCATACCCATTACAATAGGATAGTGATATCATCCCTTCAAGTGTGCTCTTACTGGTATTTCAGATTGCCACTTTCTGTGGCATCAATGGTTGATACACATCTCTCTGAAATCTGACAAGGGCATGTGTTTGAGTTGGGCAAGATGTAAATGCTGAGTTTGTAAGTGAATGCTCACAAACATTATTTATTTCTCCAAGAATAATGATCTGTATTATATGACTTCATACAAATATTTATGTATAAATGTAATTCTTTTGTTCATACTCTAGGGCTTCATATGAGATGAGGTCTTATACTTCATTTCTTAATGTGTGTCATGCTGCAAAATCATCACAAAGTGAGTGTGGGCCTGCTTAATGATACTTTTTTGCGTTTTTGTTTTGGGTAGTTGACATTATTGTAGTCTTTGTTGTACTTCATCGAGAACATGTTCAGTATAATGATGTAATAGATACACGTTATTTAGCACAAAGCACATAAAGCAATCAAGTTCTGAAACAGTTTTTGTCATGTGTTCTTCTTTGTTAAAATGTAACAGAATTAGCTTGTCTTTGTCAGTGTCCACACAGTGAAGATGTTGACCTACAGGTGGAGGATAACATTTGTCAGTGTACAGTTGGTGTGTGCGCAATATAAATCTTCAACAGGTCACTTAGTAATACATGTTGATTATGTTTCATATGGGTGTGATGTCTGTTACTGTAGAGTCATACATGCTTTGGTAATATTTTGAACAAGAGTCACTTCCAGGCTAAAGATCAGTTACAATATATTGCATTCACATGTGTACATCAAAAACTAAGTAAGTGAGATTTGGGAGACATAAACTGCAAGGGAAATATTTAACACAGCACACAGTGTAAATCCAGCTTTGAGTTTTTCTAGTCATATCAACTTATTGGTTAGTGATAGTTATAGAACTATAGGTTGTATAAAAATATTTATAAAGTGTAGGAAATCAGAAATTATTAAGTTGTTGATTGTTAATTACATTAGACCTAGACTGCTTTCAGGCTCAGCATGGCAGAAATATAAACAAAGAAACAATAAAGTTTAATCAATATCACTGCGACAGTGTTAATGTAAAAACATGCAGAAATGTCTAAGTCAAGATAAAATGCAGTATACATGAACACAATGAAAATGTTATACTATGTGATGTTATGATGAATGCATGTACATTGTGATAACATCAAATAGTATAATGATTATATAGAGAAAGTAACATACAAAGAACAATTTATTTTGAGTATGTACAATTGTTTGTCATGGGATGTGAAGGAGAGTAGGAGTAGAGTCACATGGGTGAAGTAAGAAAAAGTGAGAGATAGAAAATAGACAAAAAAAAATTAAAAGAAAGCAGAGGGAGGAGCAATGTGGAAGTTCACAGTTATTTCCTACCCAGGATCAGGAGATCTGGCAGTACTATAGGAGTTTGAGAGCATGTTTAATGGTAAGCCAGGGTGCTTCTAAGCTGATGAAACATCTTGTGGACAAAGGCCCTCAGTGGGCCATCAGATAGGCTCATTATAGTGTACTTGATAGAGTTACACATACCCTGAGAGAGAGGAACTACATGAGATGTTGGATCTGGGGGTAATCCAGGAGTACAATATGGCAAAATATAAGCTAATAAATTAATACATTGTTCTATTTTAATCCACCATAATAGCATATATTCTTGATACATAATGTGAAATAGTCTTTAAGTTCAAGAAGCCAGCAAGGGGTGGAATGGCTGGGCACATAAAAATGGTTCAGTTTGGGCCTCACATTTCCTAAGGCCAGGCCTGCAGTCAGGAATGCATGAGCAACACTCCTCTGCCTGACAACTGATTATCGTCCATCATATAAGTGGTCAATACAATGCAACGCAAAACAACTAAATATCATTCATGTTACAACAATGTCCATGAATGAAGTGATGCATGAGTTATTGCTGCAGTATGTAATGAATTCTCATTACATTATTGCAGATTTGTCTGCCTGTCGGGACACATTCCTATTTACCCAAACAAGTGATGTACACTACAAGTATATGTTGTTCAGCATTTGTAGTAAGATTTCTCCTGTGATGCCAGTGGTGGTTACAATGTATTCTAGCTTGTGGACATTCATAGACAGGTGTCAGAATTCAGCAATGACTGATTAGGGTATGTGTGTGTGTGTATGTGTGTGTGTGTGTGTGTGTGTGTGTGTGTGTGTGTGTGTGTGTGACTCTAGTGCTAGGTATGACTAGCTTATCCAGCAGATCTGATATGTACACTTCCATTTCAGTCCCCTATAGCCCAAACATCTGCTTTGTAATATGCTGCCTAGGTCATCCCTTCAAATGTGCCCCATCCAACGCTTGTAGTAATACTTCTCCTAGATTATGTAATTAGATAGGTAGACTTTCAACTCCAGCAATGGCTCACATGAATAAGTGTGTATGACTTTAGTGTCAGGTAGGACCAGCTTACCCAAAAGATCTAATGTTTATGTTTACACTGAGAAAGGTCTGTCCAATCAGTTTTAGTCCCTTTTAGCCAAAACATGAGCTTTGCAACACATTGTTGAGGTGATCCCTTCAAAACTGCTCTACCTCACATTGACAGTAAGATTTATCATCTGGAATGAGCAGCTAATACACATTTCTCTATATTGTGTACTTTAGATCGGGAGGTGTTCACATCCAACAATAACTGGATAGAGTGATTGATTCTAGTGTTAGGCAGGACTGGCTTACACAACAGATCTGGTGTGTACACTTCCACTCAAAAGAAACATTTACACCAGGAGATGGATCTCTCATCAACTTCAATCACTTTTAGCCCAAACATCTACTTTGCAACACATTTATGAGGTCCTCCCTTCAAATGTGCTCCATCTCACACTTGCAGTAAGACTTCTCCTGTGGTACATGCAGTTAATACAAAGTTCTCTAGATTGCAGACTTAGATAGGCAGGTGTTTGTAGCCAGGTATGTCTAAATAATGTCTGTGTAGTGATATAACACACTGGCATATCTAACATTCTCCTCAAATCATTGCTTTCCTTTAAGGTCAGACATAGGCCTTTCAAGATATCGATGAAGTCATTACTTTCAAATATGCATTTTATGACCCTGTAGTTAATGTAGGGTTATATAGCATGTGGACTTAGATAGGTTGGTGTTCAAATCTGGTAATATATGTGTACAAAACAATAGTGACACATAGGAGAAGCTTACCCAACAGATGGTGATATGGGCGACTCACACTTGTGTGAATAGTATCATGGTTAAATAATTTTGACCCCTCAAAAGACATTTTTAGGGGATACATGACCAGTTAAAAAATGCTTAAGTCAGGGACTGAGGTGTGTCCTGCACATTAAAGTCTTCTTTGGGCAGTAGTATTTAATGCAGAGGTCTCTACCGTGAGGAACCAGATAGGCAGGGGTTTGAATCTAGTAATGTGCATCTGTAAGATAATAGTGACAGATGGTAGTGGTTTAGTCAACTAACTGTGATATAGCAGAAGCACATTTGTGTGAACATTAACAGCAGTGAAGTTTTCTGAGGCCTCAGACTACATTTTAGCAGAACCATAACCGTTTTAACACACTACTGACTTAGTCCCTATGAGTGCACTTAATGACACATCAGATACGACTATTACTGTGATTGATATATAGCTCTATGAACTATGACCTCAGGCAGATGTTAAAGTCTGGTAAGGTGTATTGAATACTGAGTGTGTAAGAGAATACTTAAATTCAGGATTTGCTTCTCCAAAATGGATAATATTTGCAATATGCATTTTTGTACTACCTTTAATGGAAGGCATATACATTGAAATACAATGCCCATTCTTTTGTGGCATCATCAGTTAGTGCACAGGGCAAGAGGAAGATGATGTCATTTGTGTATATTTGACTTCAGTGGTGTATGCCTTTTATTATTATATCCACAATATAGTGTTTACAGACAAGAATATGCAACAGATCTTGATGTGTATCACTCTGCAAAGTGACCCCAAAGTGTGATACTTTTTTATGGTTTTGCGGTAGGTAGGTGATGATTGCTGCACTTCCTTATGAGCATGAGCATTATAATGATGCCTTTCATTGCATGATGTTTAGCACAAAACAATCAATGTTGTGGAATAATTTTGTTAGCTCTTGTTTTGTGGCAAAACCTTCAGAGGATTAATCTTTAGCAGCTTGGCTCTGCTGACAGCTGCACAATGGAAGTAGTGACCGATGCATACAGGATAACAACATTGTTACAGGCCAACATGCACCTGTTGTATGTGAAATGTAACATTTTCAGCAAGTGATTTACTGCTTGATATTGCTATTGCACCTGTTTTTGTAAGTTAACGGGTTGTACTGTCATGCAGGTATTAGAACTGTGTTACACAAGGCTCAGTTCAGGGAAACTTATGATTTACAACATGAAGATATACTGAATTCAGAGGTATACTTTGGCAGAATGTATTTAAATGTGCATATATGGCAGCTGTAGCAGGAAGTATCCATGTAATATACTGGTTTCACTGCCACAACTGCTTTATACTCCAATCAAATTCAAATAAAATGTAACATCATTCATGTAACAGATATCATGACTAAATACTGCCATGAAGAAAACTTTGTTTTTGTTTATTTCTAATATGAGCAAACTACCCATGTATGGTCTTCCTTTCACATGTACCAATATCATGTCCATAGACATATACTAACATTCATAAATACAAAGCCCAGATGTAAATGAAATGCCTCCATATAACTTTTGCACTGAACAACTCACATCTTAATATATGTCACATGACCATGGTCCACATTGCCAGTGTACCTATATCTCATATGTTATAGTTACACATCTGTAACAATCCACTGTAATATACTCTTCTATTAATATGCTGTTCAAAGTAGCAGTTCTGTTTCTGTGGCAGGTCCTTGTGAATTTTACTACATATTTATTTGGGATATGTAAATAGTTTCACTTCCTACCATTCCCAACATGCATGTTTCTGCCAAAACTGATTGTTTCCACCATGACTATATTGTATGGCAATGTATGAACAAGTGTTTAATAGTTGTCTGAATTGGTCCTTGTTTTTATATATGGGTAATTTCCCAGTACATCTTCAGATTCTTCAATACATTTAAGGCAAGGAAAAGATTAAAATTGTTTAACCTGTATGTCTGTTCAAACAGCAATAAATTTCTGTTGGAAATAGGGCCTTTGTTTAATTCTTGAATATGCATGACAATACCAGTAAGGTTTACTACATGTGCACTACCTGCAATATATTCAGTGTCCCCTACTTTATCAGCTTTCCCTGTAAACTGTTATCATATCTCTCAGTTGCCCGTAATACTCATGGTCATCCATGATTTGAGCTATATTGTAGCTGTGTCCTTCTGAATTTATAAAGTGGGATGACCTTGGAGAAAAGGGGGTGGATTATACTTCATAGTAGTTAATGAGAATAAGCACAGGTTTAGCCTTTTTTAATGTAGAAAATGTGTATTAAATTCACACATATCTCATTGTCAACATTTCAGTTATACAGTTATAGAAAAGTGTCCCTGATTGGCCCTGAGTATTTCTGGATTTCTCTCTAATTCTGATTAGGTTAGAACCTGATTGTATTTATAGATACCATGTTTCTGGTTAGGGTCCTCCTGTGTTTCATATATTCCAAGTTGTCCTGTTATTGTGCCATTCATGCATACTTGCTTACTGAGCTTAACCTTATTTGCTACTCTGTGTTTATATTGTAGACACAAGCAGTGGTGCATCTCAGTGTGGCTGTGAGCATGTGTTCTGCCCATAATCAGGTGCTTCTGGATGTGTATGGCAGCTGAAACACCTGCATATTCGATCAGTAGCATTGCTTAGTTGTCAGGTTCAATGCAATGTATGAATCCCTGGGAATATTTTTCACAAAGGACCCAAATCAGGAACACTTTTTAATTATTATTATTATTATTATTATTATTATTATTATTATTATTATTAATAATTATTGCAATAACCACTGATTCAGAAAAAAGTACACACATTCAAATGCATTTTATAAAGTAAAAGTAGTCTCTTATTGTAATCAATGTCATTTGTTGATTGTAATCAACCACCTGATCTCAAAATCATCACTGATTTCAGGAAGTCAGAACAAAATTATGCGCCAGAATCAAGGATGTCACTAAAAATCAGAGACATGACAGGCATGTTTTTCTAATCCTTGAAACTGTCCCTGTCAACACAACTCAGTGTGTCTTACTACTCAGCTATGCAGTGATCTTGGACTTACTCTCAATCCCACCACTCCTGTGTAACACCTAGTCAAAGGCCTTGCTGAACTCTAAGTTGACCATGTCTCCTGGTACTTCCCTGTAAAGTTCTCTGGTAACTTTGTCATAAAGTTGGATCAGGTCCTCTAGGCAACACCTTTTGACTATGACAGTATGTTGGTTGCTGTCTTGGAGATTTTTATTATCTAAAAATGCTACCAGCAATCCCATCAAGATTCTGGTCATGACTTTTTCTGATGACGTTTTTAATGTAACTATATTGTTCCCTGGAATTTCCCTGCTCCCTGCTTTGCATAGGGATATTATATTCACTCTATTCCAGTCTTCTGGCATGTCTGCCTATCAGGGGGTCCTGGCAAAACACTGACCAGCTGCATCAGGGTCAGATGGCACCCTGGAAAATGTTACCATTTGGTGCCCTTCTTTCCCAGTTTGAAGTTGTCAAAAAATACCTCTCAAAGTTTAGGAAACTATAAAGTAATACCTTTGCCTGATTGTCATTTACATTAAAATACATGAAAAGTCTTCAAGCAAAGAAAATAGCTATCATGTCTCTACATAATAGCTCATTGTTGTATCAAACACTACCACTTAAACTTACAAAGAAATATAGTGCATGGAGTGCAGTTATTAAGCTCAAATATTTGGAAAAATACAAATCAGTTAAGTGCTAGAGTAGTGCAAGACCTCATCTTAACAAATGTTAAGCACCTCCTGCTTAAGTTGTTATGGCTGGGTCTAGCGCTAGGCAGTCAAATCTGCCAGTAATGACCAGCAAATGGCAGAGACAGAATAAGGGATTTGTTTCTGCTTGCTGTCCATTGGTAACATGCCCCTGACTTCTTGTTATAAACTTATAAAATTATTAGAATAACAGGATACATGCATTTTCTGAAGGATAAAAAGTCTGAAACTCAAATGACTGTCATTATTTTATAAAATCAGTCCTCAGTAATTTATCTGAAAATCATACATTTTATGAGGAACAGACAAATACATGAGGGAAAAATATGGACATTCAGCAAAAATCTGGACAAGTTAGAAGCATGGAAGGTGAGTGCAAATATAAGGTACTGGGTTACACTGTCTTTCTAACAGTGCTCGCTTAGTCCTATATGGCTTTGAAAGCCAGCAAAAAACTTCTTTTTCACTGTAACTACCAGTACATGGAGCACATAAAGCGTCATGTACTACAAAGAATTATGACTGGGTCTCCAATCCTAACATACTTTTATGTGTTCTCCACATGGATTCCAAGAGTCACCTCTCAAGCTTCACTATCAAGGTGAATTTCTTGGAATCCATGTCTCAAACACATAAGTAGGTTAAGATTGGTGATCCTATCATAATCTTTTATGGCTTCCACTTAGAAGGAACCACTATGCACATACATAACAGCTCTGTGCTAAACTGCAGCAAAGAGCTATACTTGCTCCTACCTACAGTCCACAACAGACAAACACTGACTGAATGTCATTTCAGCAGAGAGGACTCCATAGCCTTATAAGCACCTCTTCTATGGTATTTACTGTTCCCCATAACAGCTTGCAACCAGCGCATCCCCATTCATTATTTATCCCTTCCTGTGTGTTTGCTGACTAGATTTATCAGGACTCTGGGAGACAGTCCACCTGAACTCTGTGCTTTATCATACCAAATGACTGCTGTCCCCTGTGAAACCCTTCCTTGTCTGTCATGGTGTCTCTTTCCTTTTCTCCCTATTCTGTCCTGCTGCCCTGTTACCATCATTCCCTCCCTTTGTTTTCTTTTTTGAAGACTGAAGCATATAATTCATTCAGCATCTCTGATTTTCCCAGTCCTCTGTGATCTCCCTCCCATCTTTGCTCACCCTTGTCAGTTTTCTCCTTCATCCGATCTGCTAACCTCTGTTCAGCTTTCATCTTTTACATTTATCTGTTACCTTTCTAAGAACCTTCTTGTGCATTACCACTTCTGTCTCCCCTTCTCCTTTCTACCTCTTTTATTCTGAATCTTTTTCCCTAATTGCGTTTGCGACAGTCTTACATAGCTGCATTAGCTTTTTCCACTTTCTGTTTTTGTCTGCTCATCAAGACCTTGTGTATATCTCTGAGTATATAATCTCAGATACATTTGCATAGCTTGCCAATTCTGTAAGTTTGCTTCAGTCTCACAGTGTAGTTGAAATGTTTTGATGTTCATAGAATCATTAAAAGTAGATACATTATTGATTTAAATACAAAGAACTTACACAGCATTGCATGAACTGGCTAAAACTAGCATGTAAAGAGAGTCATTTAACAGTGAAAATCTGATAATCTGAAAGATAATTTATTACGTCTTCTGTTAAACTTTAGAATGACAAAATGACTGTTCAAACTCAGAACATAAATACATTGTGTGACAAGCAAAAAGAAAAAATGTTGTTGGGTTGTTGGCTAGCTTGATTGCTCTCTTCTAACTGATTGTAGAAAAGCAATACTGTGTGTGTGCTTGTGTGTGTGCACTCATGTATATGTGCATGTTAGAAACAATGAGAGAGGCAAAGCTTTGACTGCATTCTGTATATTGGACTGAAAACATTAGGGATTCTAATGTCCCAGTTTTCTAAGTCTGAAATTGAACTGTCTGAGAATTAGAAAACATGGAATTTTCTCCTACCAATGTCCAATTATTAGGGAATAAAACTGTATTTTTTCTCTACACTCCATTCCCAATACCTCTCCCCCTCCATCATTTACTTATAATCAATACACTTTTGGGATCCTTGTTATAATCCAGCCTAATTTTATTCTTCGACAATAGAAATAATTACATACCAAGTGCACCTACAATGTCATCATACTGGTTGTGTTTTACTGGCAAGCATTACATATGTATATATGTATATAGCCTATTGAATGATTTAATATTTTCTCAACTTTTTTACTAATCATGTGATAAGACCATCCTGTGACTCTATTACATTTCATTGTACTTAACATTCTCTATTTTTGTTTTCTGGTCTGATATGTTTGTTCTTGGTATTGAGCTCAATGGAAATGTTATTTAAGAAATGTCAATAAAAAGATAGTTAAAGAAAAAAGAAAGCACAGAATGTTTTACTGAATCTGAAATTTTAGGCCAGAACACAAATTCACCATAATCTGTATTTCTTCAAATGCGTCGGTTATACTGCCATTAGTCTGCTTCTCTGAATGCTCGGGGCCTAGAATCTATTTTAATTGTGCATATTTATTAATACACTGAAAATGACAATGAAGTCATGATACTGACTGGAATTTATGCTTAAACATATGCATATAATTTCTGGATTTTAAATCATGAAACATGAATTTCATTTTTAAATATAAGTCAATGTGCCTAGAGATGGGCTTACACACACAAGAACAACTTTGTGTGCCTGTGTCTGTGAGTGTTTCACTGATAAAAGACCAGCAGAAACCATTACATTTTATGATGTTGATTTTTCCAGCTATGTTCATTCAACACCTTTAGGTGTCAGAGGGAGTTTACTCTCTCCATCTAGTACAGCTCTTCTGAGTGCATACCTTTAACTTCCAGTGGGTGTGGCTTGAGCCTTTAAAGTAATGAAGTTATCACCTTACAGTTCTAACAAATACTCATTGACAGAGGTCAGATATCAATATAATTGTGCTTGTCATAATATATGCTTCAAGATAAAATATTCTGATACCTGATAGCATGGTTTTGGAAATATTAATGCAAATATGAACAAGCAATATTTGACACCTAGAGGCACAGTAGGAGGTAACTGCAGAAATGCCTCGAGGCACACTTGGCTGTAATGAGTTATTTGGTTAGGCAGATTGACCCACTGCCGATCCTTTTTTTTTTTTGCCAAAACTAGGGTCATTTAAACAAGGACAAATATACATATATGGGTTGTTTGGAGCAGCCATTTCAACTGATATCACTTTATAAGGTAGAAAAGACTTAATATATTCTGAGAAAAGCCTGGTAGGCATGGGGAGCCATTAACCCTTAGTTCTAAGGCAGTAAATATATTCACTAACGTCACCACCACATCTGCAGCTCTGTCCCAGTACTGCTTCAGAATAATCGCAGCAGAAAATATTTGACTTGGAATGTGTCTATGATCTCATGAGTGATGCCTGGTCGATATAGTGACCATTCAGCAATAATAATAATAATAGTAATAATAATAATAATAACAATACCTTTAGCCATATTTTGGCTATTCACTAAAAATTAAAGCCAAATTTCACATACTACACACAAATACATTGGGCCAAATTCCAAAAGAGTTGCTTTCAGTCTAAGTTACTTACGTCAGTGTGTGGCCTCTCTATAAATACTTTTTTCTGGTCTGTTGTGACTTTCGCCTCCTTTTTATCATCATCAGTGGTGATGGTTTAGTAAGTCATGGTTAATTGCATCTGGGTTGATTCCTACTGAAGTTAAGACATTTGTGAGTTGCTGGGTGTCCACAAATAACAGTTGCTCACCATGTATGCATGGTGTAATGTTAACAGTTGTGGGTGGAGGATGCGAGAGGTGGGCTGTTATGTATGAACTTTTGGTCCATTTTTCATGAGATGGCTATTAGGCATGCAATATTTAAAAAAAAAAAGTAGAAAAAAGGGAAAAATAATGACGAGGTATTTGGTACATCAGTACTAAGTATTAGGTTAGTGAAACAATGTTGTTGCAGCTGCTGCATAAGGGTTCATTTATTTCCATTATCAATCAGTGTGCTTTATCTGCAGGGTGTCAGGAGATACCATTTAGCTAAGCAGTTGTTCCAGTTTCTGAGAGCTATGATATTGGGTGTTGTGCTCATTCCTGTCAGCCGTCCCTGCTTTTCAAGGATGTCCCTGATTTTGCACTTTAAGTATAGGTCTGTCCCTGTTAATCCCTCTTGTGACTGTGGGAATAAGCTGTTGAACTGCACTGAATAAATAATGATAGCAAAAATAACCATAGATTTCTTTCATTCAGAATATATATGTTCTCATATTCTGTCAAGGGCTTAAGTTAATACAGCTAATATATTAAAGTGTCCCTGATTATTGATAAAATGTTTCCTGATTCTGCTGAAATTACCTTAGGGTCCTTGTTAGGCAGCAAGGGGTCATTGAATAGGGCCAAGTCATCTCTGCAAGAAGTGGGTTCTGATTTTGGAATGTAACCTGGGGATTGGTTAACTACTTAGGCTTTGGTTAATGCAGAAGGGGGCTCTTTTTGATCCCCCACATCCCTACATTGCTTAAAGAGAAGATCTGGAAAGGTGAGTATATCGACATATTTGAATTAATTGATGCAGAAGGGGTTGAGTTTTTGTTGAAATCTGAGGCACCCAATAACAAGGATCAGTTGGTGGCTTTAATGTCATTGGAACGGAGGAGAGTCGGAAGGCTTAGAGCTCAGACATGGGAGAATTGGGTGCTGGGTTTTGTGTACCACATGGCAGTTTGGCTAGAGAAGAATTATTTTCTCACCTTATCACTTTTGGCTTATTTCCTCACAATTTGTGAGATGCAAAGGTTATGTGTGGGGACTGCTTGGATGTGGTATGATCAGCGATTCTGAAAATGGAAAGTGGTGGTTCAGTTACTGAAATGGGAAATTAGGCACCCTAACATTTGGCTGGTCACCATGATACTGTAGATACCTTTGGGGTAATTTAGGTGTCAGGAGTGTGCTGAGCATTCAGTGCAGGACATTGCAAGCGGGTGGCATGCAGATTTTCACACACTTGTTCGAACTGCACCAGGGTGCATCCAGCATCTCATTGAAGTCATAGGGTAAGGGAATTTGGTAAATGCAGGTTCTTTCTTCTTTTCTTTTTCTTCTTTTTTTTTTTCTTTTTTTAACCTATTTCATATTTACTAATCAGTCAGGATGTTCTTTTTTTTATTGAACACCTTTATTGAATTATCACTTGTGACATAGGCAAAAATGCAGGTTTATTCATGACCAATATGGGATCATTATCTCATCCTCACACCTTACAAGGGTTACACGGGTGAGGCAGTTTTCAAGGACAGAGGGGAGGCTTGTCCTTTCAGGGAAAGAGAGGCAAACTAGATTTCCCATTCACCCATTAATGTGTAGGTATTGAGTCACATGTTGTCATTTTCCAGATTTGAATGCTGCATCGGAGTTGATGGGGGGTTCTCTTGAGGGTTTTCTATTAAGTCTGGGGTATGTGTGGATGGCTCAGTTTGTAAGAATTTGTGTTCTGTGCAGGAGAAGGAAGAGGTATTGAAAGGTTTAGTGGAGAAGGAGCTGCATGTAGACAGGCTATTCGGCCCCTTAATTTCCCCTCCTTTTGCCAGTTTTAAAGTGTCACCATTGGGATTGGTCACTAAAAAGTCACCTTGTGAATTTCAGTTGATTCATCATTTGTCCTATCCAGAATGGAGCTCAGTCAATGATTTCATCTCCAAAGAGGATTCAAAAGTTAGGTATGCTTCTTTGGGTAAAACTGTGTCAGTTATTAGAGATTTTAGAGAGCCGTGGTTGGTAAAGATTGATATTGAATCGGCATTCCAATTGCTGTGAATGCGGGAAGAAGAGTGGCCTTTTGTTGGGCATGGTGGTTGACAATAAATTTTATTTTGATAAGGCCATGCCAATGGGATGTTCAGTGATTTGTGCCACATTTGACATTTGAGAAGTTTAGTACCACACTTCATTGGATTTGACAACAAAAAGTGGGCAGTTAGAAGGCTGCACATTACTTGGACAATTATTTGCTGAGAGGTGAAGAGTTTGGAGAGTGGTGGTGGGTATGTGGGCATTCCTGCCAATGTGCAAGGAGTTGAGTGTTCTGTTGGCTACACAGAAGTTAGATGACCCCATCAATGCATTGTGTTTTCTAGGTTTGTTATTAGGCACATTTTATTTTATTTTATTTTATTTTATTTAACATTTGTTGACTGGGTTAGTCTAACTGGGCAAATTAGTCCTTTTTCAGCACAGACCCAAGAAGCAAAGTTCCAAGAGAAACCGAAGACAGAATTAAATTGTAATGTACAATATACAATTGACCAGACTTTCTCAAAACAAAGTTTACATACTACAAATTGCTGGAATATCAAAGAAGGCATAGAATTTACAAAATAATAATAATAATAAAAAGAATATATATATTCTTAATAAAATACAGTGAATTGTATTGATAAACTAAAATAGAAAAAATATCTTGACAGGCCATTTAAGAATAAATGGTCAATATTTACATTCTTAATAAAGTACAGTGAGTTTTGTACATAAACTATGATAGGAAAAATATCATGAGAGGACAGATGCAATTGGAGGCTTTAGGATTAAAAAATAAACAAGATGTTAAATGCATAGAATATATACTGGGGACATAGGCAAGTGGAGGCCAATAAAAATACAAGAATATTAGAGACATAGAATATACACCAGGGGTTAAAGTACATATAAAAGGCAGGTGGCCAGACCATAGTATAGGAGGGTAATGTACAAATAGATGACTGTAAACATAATAACAAGACAGAAATTGGAGAGAATGGGAGACTAAGTTGTAAGGAGGGAAAGATACCATTAGATGGGTTGAAGAGGAAGAAATATTATAGAAGGAAGGAAGTAATGTTAAGTTGGGTCCCTGCATAGGTAGGACCATGATTTATAGAGGTATTCCTTCAGGGCTGTTTTAAAGGCGTTAGGGTTAGTAATAGATCTGACACTTAAAGGCAGTTTTTTCCAGGCATTAGCTATGGAGTAACTGTAGAGGAGTTTGCCTATATTTTTATTAGGCTTGTAGACTTGCAGTAGGTGCTATTCAGAGCTATGAAGAGGACGGTTTGGTGTGTATGGTTGGATTAGAGCAGAGAGGGAAGGGCAGGAAGAAAGCTCATGGAGGATAGAGTGTTCCATGATAAGCTGGAGAAATAGAAGTCAAAGATGCAGTTCCAGCCACTATAGGCTTTTTAGAGCTATGTAGTGGTGGATACAATAGGATTGGTAGTAGGCAAATCATGCAATTTTATTGTAGTTGAGTTCAAGCTTGGACAGAAGATTGGACTAGAGATATTTGAGTATTGGGGCAGTGTTGAGAAGAGTGGGAAGTAGGAAAACCTGTGCAAGGGAGAGTCTTGAAGCATTTGTAAGCAATTGTTTATGTCTGTACAACAAGCCCAGCTTTTGGTGTGTCTTTTTGATGCATTGCTGAGTGTGAAGATCGAACTTTAGTTGGTCATCAATAAGAACACCAAGAAATTTAGTATGAGGTTCAGCGGAGATGGATGTGTTATTGAGGGAGGAGACAGTAAAGGTGGCTTTGTGATGTTGTAAAGCTGTAGGAAGGAATAGAAGTTTGGTTTTCTTTGAGTTTAGTAATGCTTGGTAGTAAGTCATCTTTTGACTGCATGAAGGGACTCTTGGGTGAGGGTATGGAGGTGAGAGATGTTGTCAGAGCAAGATATAATTGTATAGTCATCAGCATATTAGATAGTGGTTGACAGTGGGCATGAGGAGTGGAGGTCATTGACAAAGATGTTAAAGAGTAGGGGCCCCAGGATGGAACCTTGAGGTACCCCTGTCTGAATGGGTAGGAAAGGAAAGAATTTGGATTCCCATTTCACTGACTGGAATTGATTAGAGAGGTAGCTTGAGAACCATGATAATGTGGAGTTGGAGAGGTTTAAAGTGGTTAGTATAGATAAAAGTAATGAATGGGATATGTTATCGAAGGTCTTAGAAAGATCAAGAAAAAAAACTTCACTCATCCCCTCCAACCTAAATCACACTTCACAACCCTACCATCCTCCTACTCTACTACTTTATTTTGTTTTTCCCACTAGGTTACCTTATCCCCTTCGTCTTTGCAGACCTTTCCTCTACCTCTTTCTATTTTCCTCCTGACTATTCTGTGCTACCTGAAGGCACCCTACCCTGCACTCTTCATCCTTCTTCCTTCTATTACCCTAATATGAACTCCATCTCTCATAGTACGACATCACTCAATTTCCCCTCACAGTCTCTAATCACATAATCTCTAATATCTCTTTAAATGACTTATTAGAATTGTCTCAGGCCTCATTTATCACATACTAATTTATGTAACAAATAATATGACAATTGAGTTTTTCCTCACATATTTTCTCCAACTCATGTTATTATTTTTCATTGCACTTTACTGTGAGACATATGTTGTTTGTTTTTCTCATTGCAGCATTTTTTACTCTTATTCTATGTTTTTCTCATTACCACACTTTTCCACTCATATTTTGTAGTGTAACCTGATGTTTTATAATTTAAAATATCCGAACTCGATTTTTCGAAAGATTGTGATTGTGGAGATTTTCTCCCCAGGCCTCAACTGAAAATGGGCATGTTCTGGCCCAATCAGACTTTCCTAGTAAACAAATGTCAAATAACTAAATAAATAGATTAAATAAGTAAATAAATAAATACATAAATATCACTGGTGTATTAACAACATAATAATTTGAAAAAAAAATATGTAATATTTTAAATATTGCTTTCTTTTACCAGGTGACTGAGTGCTTATTCATCAAAGGTAAAGCTGCCATCAGTGGCAGTATAGAAGTCTCATTAGATGCATCATCACAGAGCTACAATTTATCACTGACCTTTCAGCATATCTTTTGAAACATATAGTCACTTTGTCATGTATCCTGCTAAATACACATTACAGTCCTCATTTACAATTACCAAATGAACTTGAATTTAAATTGCAAAAGTTTTAAAATAGTGTTTTCATTAGATAGTCATTTAGAAATATTTTGAAAAAAGAAAATATATTCACTGGATTGCATTGATTATTATCAGTAAATCTTTTAAAGTAAATTTATAAACTTGCACTCTTATAATGAATCATGTTTGCTAGTTGTAAAGGAACTATTACAATCTTCGTGCTATATAAGACAACTACTGACACTATTTTAACTTCTTAAATCATATCAAATAAGAATTGAATATTATTTATTTGAATGCACTTTACTGGAATGTTTATTAAAAATGAGAGGGAATATGATTTTTAAAAGACAAGGAAAATGAAGGCGAGAAGAGGAATAGGGAAAAGGAAAAAAAGATGAGCTTTTAGATAGTAGTCATTTATTTTCTAATATTGAGATTAAATGTAGTTTTGCAATTTACTAATTTATTATATGTACTAATGTGTATATATGCATATATTTAACCTGATAATAAAATAAACTACTTAATGTGATAATTGTATATGCATATTTACATAGACATTGCTGCTTTTATTTCTCAATATATTATTTAGAATTTTTGAAGTATTGTTTTTGAATTAATATTAATTAAAGTTCATAATTTTCCTTATATATTTTCAAAACAAATATAAAGTTTGGAAATAGTACTAGATATTATAATACACATTTAGATGGAAATAAAGACTATTGTTATTATCTACTTCATTTATCAACTGCAGAGTTAACCATAAAAAAAAAAAAAAAAAAATAGTATTCATTGTTAGTTACACATTTGTGAAGAGAGGATTTTAATTGCAGTTTAAGCTTTTTTTTTTTTTTTTGGTTAAACTAGGAATCTTAGAAGTTTCCACTTATAGTCTGTTTTCTTTTATTGGCTATTATTTGCAATGTTTGATTGTTCTATTACTTACCTTTTTGATATGCATACCACTTTAAAATGTAAATTCAAAAATATGGCTTGTATCCAAAAACATATTGTTTTATAATCTTGAAGTTTTTGGAGATTTAGAAAGAGATTTATTTAACATTTTTATAGTAAAGTGCTTCATTACTAATCAACTTATAATTCTAGTTGTAAATACTATTTAATATAGGCTTAAACTTTCTCTATCAGAATGTAAATGGTATAAATGACCACACTAAAAGATCAAATTTAATCAAACATCTATCTGTTAAGGATGTGCAGGTACTATTTCTTCAAGATGCACATTTAAGATTCACAGATAGCAATAAGTTCACATTCCTAAATTTTGAAATCTAATCATAATCCTCTTTCAGAAGCAAAAGAAGAACAACTGTGATTTCATGGGAGAAAATGTAATTTTGCCAAAATATTATTTAAAAAAAGAAGACAAGGATAGTTTATTTTATTTGATAGCAATTGAATATAATACTACAATGTTACATTGTTACAATGCTAATTTATACTGGTTTCCAGGTATGGCGGCAAAGAAAGGAAATGCCCACTTGAATCATATCCTTGATGAAAAGAAGGGACATTTAGTTATAGGAGGAAACTTGAACTCTGTCATTGAAAAATATGGAACCACTGCTATAGGTGATACAAAAATATCTGCCTCTCAAATGCATTAAAATCTGGATAGGACATTTAAATGTATAAGGCACTTTTACTTTGAAAGATTCAGATTCACTATGCTTTTGGCACACATTCTAGGAATGATACAAATATTCATATCTCAAGAACTAATCCCCAAATGTTATCATAAAATAATTCACATCCCAGTTTCAGATCAAAATGCTTTTTTTGTAAAATTACAGGTTAATTAAAATGAAAATTAGCTTTTACTTCTAAAATTCATTTTAATTAATTAAATTCTCTTTTTATACTAAATTTCACCAAAAATAAAACTAACTCCAACAAAATATGCTCTGTTGTACCATATTCTATCCCCAAGCCATTCTTCATATGCCTAATTATAAAGTCACACCACCAGTTCCAAGGTTTAGTCTCATTGTCAACTGGATCCTAAAACTTCTCTCTTCAACTTCTGGTTTAAAAAGATTAGCCCTGTGGAATATCAGGAGTTTGGGTATTACCCACAGTAGATGTGAAGATGCTGTATGATATAAAGCCATTCTGGCATATTGTGACAACTAGTGTAAGCCTAATCCACCATGTTTTCTGTTTTTTTTTTAATCTGCTTGGCCCCAGTTACCATCACTTTTCTTGAGTTTTGCTCCCACTCATTCACCCCTATCTCTCAATACAGTGGAAAGCAACACACTCTTAATATGCATTTCCAACCCAGCCTTCACCATAATAGGACTTCAGTGGACTATGAAAGAAACATTTTGTCAAAAACAATTATTATTTCCTAGCTTTTATCCCTGAAAATAGGGACATATCTCCAAAAATATGTGCATCAATTACAGGGGTAAATCTGGCATAAAATAGGTATGTTCCCCCAAAGTAGAGACAGTTGAGAGGTCTGGTTTGCATATTTCACACGAAGCAACTGCCTTAAAATGTGAAGAAGTTGGAGTTTATCTGGAGAAAAGCATGATCAAAATCAGGGATGATGCAGTGAACTATTGTGCTGCAAAAATGAAGAAGTTGTATACACTTACAACTGCTTTAGCACATTTTATTATGATAATTTAACAGAAGGACCTTTAAGGTCATTGTTTATATTGCCATTAGTAGAATGGCAAAACAATTAGAGAAATAGTTAAGCTGTTATATTTATTTTATTTATGTAATTTGGTAACTGGGGTAGAGCATTGATCCAAATGGACCTATTTCAGTCTCACCCCAGGCAAACACAAATTAACAAGAAGTAGTATGAATACAAAGAAAATGTGTGAAGGTAGCAATGAATTAATAACAGTAATAAGGTACACAGTAAAGAGAACAATAGTAATGGATGGTTAGAGTAAATAGGGAAAAAGAAGAACAGGGTGAAATAGTAAAGGGATAGAGCACAAAGTATAAAAGATAGCAAAGGTAAGGTAAGGGTACACACAATTTAACTATATACATTAAATACAATGTGGAAGACATGACTTATATTAGTGTAGGGAAATAATGTGAGGAAGACAAAGGTCCTCACTGGTGAAGGGGATAGGGTGGGTTAGGTTATTTATCCAGAGGGAAAGCATTTGCAAATTGACTCGGACTCAAGATTATCTTTAAGCTGAGCACAAAAAGAAAGGTATGACATGAGGTCTTTAACAAGAGTTGGGAGGGATTCCTAGAGTTTGGGGCCTAGGATATAAAAGGAATAGTTAGTGCAATGAAGTATGTTTCTGGGACTTTGAAGAAGTAGACCAGACCGGTTACAATTTCTTAATTTATAACTACATAATAAATACAACACAAGAAACACTAGAAAATGCTAACACACAAAAGTGATGAGAAATAATGAAACTAAATTACACCGACTGCAGTTTTAGAGGTTCAAAGGATTTCATTGCATTGATTTGTCCTTTAACTTCATCTTTGCTTAGTAGCACAATTATTTCTAGGTAGACCATCAATTAAATGTTCATACACTAGCACAGTGCTAATTGAGTAGAAAATAGTACTGTTCAAAAATAGTTCCATATTTTCTCTGTTTAAATATTGCAATTAGTGCTTTGCTATTATAGCTAGATGTTTTGTTATTTTAGACTTGTAATAGGGAAATAAAAAAAATCATTATTGCCCTGTACTGCCTTGAAGGGACACTGAGATATGAAAAATTGCACAATATATTTTTTTTTATTTTGAGTATCACTGAGCTGTAACAGAAAAAAATTAGATCAGTAAACAGACCAAAACTACATTTTAAGCAGAAGTGATCTGAATTTAATATTCATACATATTACATTAAAGTGACTTAAGGAGACTTTAATTAAATTATTCTCAAGCCAGTAAGCAGTTTGGTAAGATGCCCAGAAGGCCTTTTTTTCTTTTTCTTTAACTTCTTGCACTTCTATCACACTTCTATGCAATGTGAAAACTCCATTAAGTTGCTTTCCCATTAGAATTCATGTTAATGATTCCATTTTATTTGCTGGATATAGATTACTTGCTGTAACTTAGTCAGCTCTTGTGAAATGTGCCGTGGGCTGAGCGTTAAATATCATTTGTTATATGGCGCTCATAAAGCAGTCTGCACAGTGCTGCTAGGTCTTTGTCTGGATGAAGCTTGGCTATATAGATCCTAACTAATACATCCAGCTAAGTGCCCTAATGATAATGACTGAAAGTAGCCTTGATAATTCACAACTCTTAACTTTAAAAACTGTCCTGTGTTCTGCGGCAAGCAACAAATGTTTGCTGTACATCAATTGTATCTTTCTTTGTATACCCATAAATAACACTGTGTGTTTGTATGCATGTGTGTATGTGTCTATGGAGGCAAGGAGTTCATTGAGTCAAACATCAATAAATCCATTGACTCTGAAAACAGAGCACAAAATGGGCCTGCCCTGTCCAGGACCCATATTAGCACTTGTTTTCTGGTAGTATGATCAGCAATTTCTATGAGGCTATTTTTGTTGTTGCTTTTTTTTTTCATTGAGGTATAGTTTGATGGAACTGCAACAAAATGAAATGACATTAGCCCTGCATGTGTGTGTGTGTGTGTGTGTGTGTGTGTGTGTGTGTGTGTGTGTGTGTGTGTGTGTGTGTGTGTGTGTGTGTGTGTATATATGCGTACGTGAATATATTTATATCTATATAGCTATATCTAATACACACACACAGACACACACACATGCACATATATATATATATGTGTGTGTGTGTGTGTGTGTGTGTCTGTGTGAATGCATATATATATATATATATATATATATATATATATATATATATATATGCGGGAGAGAAGAGAGAGATTTTTTTATATATATATATAGGTCTACTTCTAAATTTCAAAGTATCAAAACTTCGAATTTCTTATGGTTGAGACCATAATATTGAAGGTTTTGAAACTTCAAAATGTAAATAAAAAAAAATCAAAACAAGAAAATATATTTTTTTACAATTTTGCAATTGCAATATGTATATATATATATATATATATATATATATATATATATATATATATGTGTGTGTGTGTGTGTGTGTGTGTGTGTGTGACTGTCGTTCACTATACTAAATCAGCAGCACATCAACAGAGAGAATAATGCTGAAATGCCATTGAATTTTTTTTCTTTGAAATGCAAAGATTATGGATAAGTAGAACATTGCATGTATTTAGATAAGCTAAGTGTGGTTTTGTTAAACCAATGCCAAATCGTTAAGATATTCTCAATTTTACAGCAATGGGGGCAGAAGTAGGAGTGTTTGTGTGATTATGTGGATTAGGGTTAGTGCAAGTGTTAAGTATGGGAACTGACTTAATGTTGCCCATCTGTGTGATTGTATATATGTATATGTACGCATGTGTGTGCTTGTGTATCTGTTTCTGCAAATGTTGCATAGTGCTACTGTTACAGAAAGGTGTTTTCTAAGGTAAATTGCAGGGTTAATTTTATAGGCAGGGGCAGTGTTAGGTTTAGTACACATTAGTAAGGCAGTGAAGGGGCCACAAATGATGTCTCAGTGCATGGTTGGGTTTTGATGGTCAGACTACAAATGGAAATCACATGCTTCCTTTTGAAATATTGTTTTTCTTCAATTTTTCCAGTTTTTTGGGATGTTGCTTTTTTAAATGTTAGCATTCATCCTGAGTGTAGATGTTTGTGGATTTAAATAAATCAAAATGTAGTTTTGCATGTGCTTTTCAGTACATCAGTATATAGTCCTGTTATCATAAATCATATTTTGTCTGTTTGCTTCTGTTTGGAGTATGCATTTGTTTGTATTTATAGATTAGAGGTAGAATGTGCTTTGTGACTGGTAGTATTTCAGTGGTGAGTATATGAATTGTTTGTTCATTTATTTGTTTTTGCTTTCAGTAAGTTCTTTTTTTTGCTTGTTGTTTTGTTTTTTATGGAGTGTGTTATTTAGTGAGTAAGTGTGTGCTTGTCTTTGTGAGTGTTTGTGAGTGTACATTATGTATGTGTTTGCTGCTTCATATATTGTGGTTTGATACTGTGTGTGTGTGTGTGTGTGTGTGTGTGTGTGTGTGTGTGTGTGTGTGTGTGTGTGTGTGTGGTGTGTGTGAGTGTATATGACTGCATGCTTAATGTAGTGTAGTGTGTTTATGATATATCAAAATACAGTCATATTTTGTAGTGACATTGTTCCACCCGCAGTAGAAAAACAGGCGAAATCCAGATTTGTACATTTCAAAACTCTGGTTTATTTGCAGTGACAACATGTAATATGCTTTTCTTTAGCTTAGAGAGCAACAAAAATCATGTATTGGATGCATAAACTTTTAAAAGATCAAATTACTTCTTTGTGACATACTCTCAAATTGATTTTACAAAACAGTTCAGTATTCATGGAAAACAATGTTCATTCTAGTCTTTCCAGCTCTCAGTAAAATTTCTTATGATTTTCTCACACAGGAGAACAGCTTCTCAATCACAGAATTAACAGTTCCTTAGCACAGCTTGTAGAAATACCTTCCAGCTACAGATTATCAGTCCCTGAAGTCTTGTTTTAACAATTTCCTCAGGAATCTGCTGTACTCTAACAGCACTAACCATTTTGTACTGTAAATTCAGCTGGATGAACATTGGTTTCCATGGAGCCCTCCCTTCTTACTTAAGGAAAAATTATGTGCTGTCCCAGCAACAAATCAGCCCCCCCCCATCTTAAAAGTAACTCTACATTTAGTGTACAACTTTCTTGATGTACTCAAGGCCAACTATCATGTTGCATGACTACCATGGCATAGAACCTCTAGATGTAGCAGAGGAGGTTCAGGAAGCTATGTTCTGGGTGAAAGAGAATCCTACAATTAAATGGTTGTGGGGATAACACCCACACGGAAAGTTTAGGGTTGGCATCCTCTTTCCTCAACAGCCACTGAAGAGAGTCATGTTATGTAATTTATGCACACTTTCTGAATAAAATATAATATCTAATGTATTAAGGACCCACTTGCTGAGTAATGCATGTCACTGTTACTGAGTTTATGGTTAATGTAGCAAATGAGGTGCTCAACTCCTTCTAAATGTTATGACAATCATGCCTTCATCCCTACCTCAGATGTACCAGTAAACACAATAAATTGCTTAGATTAGTCAAGAGGTATTAAGATAAACTCTGAATACGACATACCCTTCTGCTTTCTGTATTATCTGGCTGTTTGACATTTAGCAGGGCCCTACCCTTGAATATGTGAGTTAAGAGAAGCACTGTAGAGGCAAATTAGTTATCAAAGCCTTGAAAAGCCTTATTTTTGCTTTTCATAGTGGGCCAAACACAGTTCTATACTGCAGCTACTTTTTCAGCCTGAGATCTTTTTATTACACTGTCTGTTTCACAGCCCAAATATCAGACTTCTGCCATATTTAACCTGCATCTAGCAAGGTTTTTTTATCCACCTTGGCACAGTCAGTCCAAAGTGAATTAGACCTTAGGGAAACTACTGTCTCAGTCCTTGGATGAAACGACCATATTATCCAGGCTGAATGTGAATATCTTGTATGGAGTATCAGTACCCTGTCCACTGGCCACTGTGACATTGCTGGTGTTCTTTTGGACACCAATAGTGGAATGAGCTGTTTGGTATGAAAGTACCAGTAGCACTTAGTTACCTTCAAAGTGAAGAATACTTAAGCTTCTACCAGTTCATCTACTCAAGACATAGGAAAACTACTTCTTTCTGCAGTCCACACCCTGGGCCCAGCCTATCCCCATTGTAGGACTATTGCCAAGTCTAGAGAATTCTACACTGTCATTTTTTCCAGTCCTGGTATCAGTGCACCTACCAGGATTGAGCACTTTTTTATCCTGGGACTTTTGCTCCCAGCTATTTTCTTTATTTTTTAACCTACTTCTGTCAGTGATATATGCTATATGAAATACAGTCTATATATCAGTGTCATTTTGATGAGATTTTGTGAAAAATATGGTCCACCTCATGTAGGTACTCACCAACACTTGAGGATGAATTCAGTTCCAGCAATACTTCTCTCCTTTTGCTGATTTTATCATTTCTCCATTCGGACCCCAAAATCTCACCAGTAGGTTAAAAAATAAGAAGATGTCTGGGCACACAAGGCCCAGGGTAAAAAAAGTGTCCAATCCTGGTAGGCGCACTGGTACCAGGACTGGAAAAAATCACAGTGTAGAGTCACGAAGACATGGAAATATTCAAACAATGGGGCTATGCCAGGCCCAAGGGGAGGATGTACCCCATCCTCATTGCAGAAGGAAGTAGCAGTCCATGAAACTTACAAAAACAGCCCAAAAAAGAGCCATAAAGATGATAAAGTGGACTATTGAGGATAAGAAGAAATTATGTATTGCTACTATTGTGCAAGAAGCCCAGAATTTCCAGACAAAAGATATTTAAAAAGATTAAGATAAAAATTATATGAAAGAAAAATACTTCCACAAGAAAAACTGTCAGAAGCTTCAAATAAAAATTTGTGTTCATTAATATAACAGATCCATGAAAAACAATATATAGACCAAGAAACATTATGCTGTTTGGAAAAAGAAGTGACTGACGAAGTGGGAAAATATAAAGAACAAAATTTAGAGACGTTTGAAGGGTATAAAAATGAAACACAGACATGAAAAAGAAAGAGAGATCTGATATGGTGCAATATCGATGCAAAGGGGAAAGACAAATTAATAAACACAAAAAAGGCAGCCCCAAAGATAGTCAAAGAGAAATACAGGCATAGGCATCCAGATATGGAAAATTTCACAATAAAAACATAAGATCACAAAGAGGGAATGTAGAACAGAAGATTAGTCAAATAGAAGTTAAAAGAAATAGACGCCAAAGTTGTGGAATATTTGCGAAGTGAAGGATTCAGTGTAGAAAGTCTAACATGGGTCATATCACAGCATGATGGAACAACTAGTCCCAAAAGTAAAGAGAAACAAGAAGAGTAGGAGACATCTGAAGAAGAAATGTGGACATGGGAAAGAAAAAGAGATTTAATATGGTGCAATATGTATGCAAAGGAGAAAGCAAAACTAATCAATGCAAAAAGAGCAGCGCCAGAGATATTTGAAGAGAAGCACAGGCAAAGATATCCATATATGGGAAAATTTACAATGCAAAAAATAAGAAAACAAAGAGGAAAAGTAGAAAAAGGGTATTAGGAATGAAGAAGTTAAAGAAATAAAAACTGAGATTATGGACTACCTGCAAAGTGAAGGATTTAGTGTAGAAAATTTAACTCAGATAACAAGACAACAGGATAAAGCAATGGGCACCCAAATCAAGGGGAAACCAATGGAGCAGGAAGCATCTAATCAGTTGACATAGAAAGATAGTTTGGAGCCTCCCATGGGAAATCAGTGCAAAGGTTCAGTTGGAGCTATACAGCAAGGGAAAGAACAGGAACCCATGGCAACTCTGACACAGTCAATGCTGTGCAGTGATAGGCCAGTATGTTCCCATATGAAACAGCAACAGATGATGCAGAGTGAAACTGAAGAGGATGTGGCAAAGGAGAAGCTCTGGAACTTTTTATAGAATGAATGCAGGAAATGGTGAACAAAAGAATATGTCCCCAGTTTAGAAGAAAATGATCTAAGAGAGGAGTTACTTGATTTAACAGAGATGGATAGACATATTAAGATCAATGAAAGAAATAGACTGCAGAATGTCAATAAAACCACAAAAATGATAAATAAATAAACACAGTAGTTAGTACTATCCATAGACATTCATGCAATATAACAGAAGTAAACAGGATACATTACAGGTCTATATTAAAATCACGAAATCCCTAGTCACTGAATACGAAAACACCGACACATTTTCCGTGAACCACAAATACACCGAACATCCTAAACCATGAAATTCAAAAACTCAAACCACCATAGTTGTCCCACCCCACCAGCCACTACATACTACCTACCCAAACAAACTAAATAAACCACATACATACACTAACCAAAACCCTACTTCTAACCCTAAACTAAACACTACTTCTAACCCTACACTAAATCTTGCAAATACCAACATATATGCACTTACCTTAACCCGCACACTAACCCGAAGGTCCACAACTATCAACTATTGCACATTTACCTTAAGAAGCTATACACAAACAAACTAAATAATCCTCACACATACACTTAACAAAACCCTACTTATAACCCTACAATAAATCTCACATAAACTACCATCTATGCACTTACCTTAACCCGCACCCAGCCTTAAGGTCTGTAACTATCGCACACTTACCTTATGGAGCTATACCGCAGAAGGGCCAACCATGACGATTTGATGTTTCAGATTTCGTGCTTCAGGACGATCAATGTTTTTGCAGTTCGATGAAGACGTGTCGGCGTTTATGTATTCGGGTAAGTACGCCTTCTAGCTTCTAATATAGACCCATACACTACTGTGCAGCCAAATTAATAACAGCTAAAATCCTACCACAAGAACAAAGGGTAGTAAAGGAAAGAGCGGGAGGAAATCGAATGCCATCATGGAAGTATCGAATACAGAAGCAATTAATACAAGAAGTGTCACTGTTAGAAGAGTATAGAAGAGGAAACAGGTCAACAAAAATACTCAGAAACAGACGTGTAAAAGCAATGTGCAGTATTATAACAGATCAGGATTTAGCATGCAATATCAGAAATAATAAATTAAAAATATCAGGCAGAAAAACTTAGAAGATACACAGATAAATATAAAGGAAAAGTCCAAAATAAGCAATTTATTGATGACCCGAAATCATTTTACAGAGTACTGGGAAACAAGGTAAAAGGAATTGAAAGACCACCAAAAAAGAAGAAATAGATACAGTTTGGAGAAGTATTTCTAAAGATCCTGTGGAACATAACAAAGGTGCTAAATGGACAGAAAAGGTAAAAGAGAGAATAAGAAGTTCAATTATACAGGATATCAAATGGGATGAATTAACGGCCAGAGACATTGGAACAAAGGTAGGAAAAGCCTATAATTGGAAAACCCCAAGCCTAGATGCAATACCTAACTTCTGGCTAAAAGTATTAACATCTTTGATGAAGATTTAGCCACGAGAAAGAATTATTTATATGCACAACCCGAACAACCACTAGCTTGGCTAACAACAGGAAAAACAATACTCCTACTTAAAGAGTGAACCTGCAAACTACCATAAAAGTTATAGAATAGTTACTTGTCTTCTGACAGTGTATAAACTATACGCTGGAATTGATGCTGACAGAGTTTATTTATTTATTTTACATTTGTTAGTTATGGTCATTTAGAAGAAAGCTCAATTATGGCAATAGAGCAAAAGAGTAATAAAAGAAAGTCATATGAAACAAAGGCTCATTTGTTGTTAACTAAGTCATAGTGGAGAACTGTAAAAAGGGAAGAAACTAAGTATGGCATGAATAGACAATAAAAAAACATTTGTCAGTATCCCATATTCGTGGATAAAAGAGTGTTTAAAATGTATAAGATACACCTTACAGTGATAAACTACATCACAGTGACCATGAAACAGTGGCAAATCACTTTGCAGTTAAGCCATGATAAAGGCCAATTTTTTTTATTCCAGGGATAAAAATTCCAAGGTGGATATTCCCGGGTGACTGTCTGTCACCACTGTTCTTTTTCCTTGCCCTTAACCCATTAAGTTTTCTACTTAACAGATTAGGTAATGGGTTTAATTTGGCTGCCAGAAAGCAAATAAGTGTAAAGACTTCTCATCTCCTCTTTGTTGATGATTTCAAATTTTTTAGCTCATCTGATGAGGAACTGAAAGCACAGCTGCAAATTGTCAAAATATTTTCAAAAGATATAAGAATGTCATTTGGTCTTGATAAATGTACAAAAACAACCTTTAAAGCAGGAAAGCTACAGCACCAAGAAAACATCAGTTTGGGATAAAAATGTAATATAAACAAACCTGCGCAAGCGGGAGGGTATAAATATTTGGGAACTGATGAAGGATCAACACTAAAACATGTACAAATGTGAATAAAACTCAATAAAGAATATTTTAGAAAACTTAAATTAATCCTGAAAACACCGTTTACATCTAGGAACAAAGTTCAAGCTATAAACAAATTTGCTCTTCCTATCCTAACTTACAGTTTTGGAGTGATTGACTGGCCCCAAAAGATATTGGATAGATTAGACAGGAAAACAAGAAGGATGTTTCATGCTCATCAAATGATTTATAAAAATCAATACATACCAAGATTATATATTCCCCATTCTGAAGGAGGTATGGTTCTCCTTGAAATTGATTACATGTATAGATTGGCAATCATGGGACTGCTTTCATGTCTGCTGACCTCGCAAATCCCAAACATAATGAAAGTTTTGAAACATGAAAAGAATAAATCTAAAATGACTTCCTTTCTTAGTCTAGCAAAAGCATATTAGCATCAAGTAGGAATGGAAATCAAACTAGAAATAGATAAAAATCAGACAGCAACTGAATGTGCCAAAAAACAAAAGAAAGAATATAAGGTGGAGGATCAGGTGAGAAGGTAAGAATTGTAGAAAATGCAGAAATAAAGTTGCAAGTATAGAAAACTCCTGAAACAACCCCATGTTGATCAGGATCAAATGCAGGCATGGTTAAGGAGAGGCAAATTCAAACCAAAAAATTTAAAGATTAATATTGGCGACCCAAGGTAGTGGACTACTTACACATTGGTTTACAAAGTCCATTGAACATGTGGGAGGAACAGACAAATGTATGTTTTCTAAAACAGAATTGGAAACAGTTGCATGCCTCGCTGCTGGTTGTGACATACTAATGGCAGAAGGACTATATACTGAAAGGCATAATAATGTGGCAAGACTGTTGCACTGGGGATTGTGCAAACATTATAATATTGAAGTAGCTAAAAACACTGGAAACATGAGCCACAAAACATCATAGAAAACAATGAAGTCTACATCACATGGGATTACCCATTACCGACAGCTGACAAGATAGATGTGAGAAAAACAGATATAGTGGTCCATGAAAACAAGTTAAAGGTAGCATTCATTGATCACTGAAATTGCTACATCCAGTGACTACAGTGCCTTGTGTACAGAGAGACACAAAGTTATAAAATATCTGGATTTGCAGGCAGAAATGAGAGCGATGTTGATGAAAGATACCTAGACAGTTTTAATGGTAGCAGGAGCAATGGGGCTTATAAAAAAGAATCTACAATTGTATTTAGATATGTTACCAACACATGTAACTCCATATGAATTGCAGAATTGCAGAAAGAGTCATTACTGGGCACATTGAGGATGATGCAAACAGCACTTCTGTCTGACATCAAAGATTGAAACAATATTAATTTCATGAACTTTAATCATACCTTGATTTAGGAATTGGGTCCTTTCCCGTCATGATATGAAAAACTCAAACAATTTGGAGAAATTAAAAAAAAAGCATAGGATATAATGCATGCCTCTCAGCTGTACAGATTTTTGCAGAATGTACAGATTTTTGCCTCATATTTTTTGGCCCAATCTTCATAAAATTGTCGTTTTCTAGCAAATTAACAGAAAATCATTAAAGATTAAAGTTACAAAATAATGATAGACATTTGAGTTACAGACTTCATACCCTTCTGAAAATTCATGTGAATGCAAAACCTGTTATTCTATCAACTTTCTAAGCTTGTAAGAGCAACATTTAAAAATTGTCCCTATTTTTGGGCCTTAGTCCCACTTTTATATATGGCTTTGTCCAGATTTCTTGCTTTAAGAGGTTGAGAGGTATGGATGAGTCAAAGCTGGATGAAGTTTAGTTTTCTGAATTTGTTGAAAAATACAATAGACTCACCAGGTTTGGGATCTAGTACAGTGGTTTTATTCCATTCATTCTAGAATTATTCACTTATAGCTAAAGTTTGAGCATTTTAAATGGTATATTTTCCATTTTGCAGGTTTTAGCAAGCCTTGGGGATGTCTGTCATATAGCACTTCTAATGGAGTTAATCTATTTGAGGCTTAAGTACCTCTCTCATGATAGAGAGGAGATATGAGAGCACTGGCCCCATTGTTTTCCATGTCATATTATGGCCTTCCTTAACACACACTTTAAGGTTTTATTAAAGCCTTAAAATAGATGTTTTGCTGACAGTATACAGATGCCATTAGCTGTCTTATCTTAAGTAACTGACAGAGTTTATGCATTACTCTGGGTAAGAATGAGGTACCTTGGCCTATAAAAATACGGAGAATTCCTACTGTACTAAAAAGTAATAGTAATTCCTTACCTATGGACTTGGCATTAACTCTTTCTCAGAGTACTGCCTTGAGAGATTTTATTGTAAATCAATGATTGCCACTATATACTGGTAACCATTGTTTAGCTTCACAAGTGGGCCTGTACTGTCCATTGATATTTATTCAAATGGGATTTCCAGTATAGATAAGGGTGTCAAAGGGTTCCTAAATCCTGCATTAGGCTCTGACTTTTGACCTTCTAAACAAGCTTCACAGAAGTCTTCAATTTTCTTTAAAGTACAAAAAATTAAAAATTTTCTAAAATCTTGTCCTTCGTCTTATCCATCCCTAGATGACCACAAAAAAAGTGACAATGCACATACTTCATTACTATTTTTCTAAAAGCCTTTGACAGCAGTCTCACTATATGTTCTCTTTCTTTAGTCACCCTGTAGGGCAAATCAACTCTGGTTATACTCTTTCTAGCTCTATTTTGTAAACTATTTTCTAATGGCCTTCTTGAATTGTATGTGACTTATCTGTAGGTTACCCAGGTCAGTATTACTTTCTTCAATAGCCTGAAAGTAACAGACACTTCCACTACAAAGACAAGAACAGTTTCTTGTTCTTCCAGTTTTCTGAATATTTTTCAACAGATGATTCCCTGTCTTCAAATAAGAGAACCGCAGGTTATAATAGTTCCTGAAGCACAACTCATACAAATATCTTCCAGTTTACAGGGCTACTTCTCAATCCATGGAGACTAATTCTACCGCACCCCCACTTATGAATTTGTCTAACTCAATCATATTCTACTTTGAACTCATTTAGCACTGCCCTATTTTCCATGACGTCTTCCATGCTTGTCTTGAGAAATATCCTACACAATCTATTGCAGACCTCCGTTCTCTTAAAGGTAACTCTAGTTTTAGTATGAAACCCTTCTGTATCTATTCTAGGTGCAGCCACAATTTATTAAATATTTGAGTAGTGCGCTCTGAAAGGCATGCAACTTAAAGCCAGTAGTATAAACTGCTGATCCAATATGTCAGAAGGATAATTGTGATTCATGTGGGTTGATACAGAAAGCATAATCATGTAAGAAGGCACTGATTCCGGCTTGCACAACTCTGTAATACACCTATGAATAATAAAAGATATCCAATTTAGAAATTATTATACAGGAAATAATATGGAGAAGGCTTGTTCACTTCGCACAGAACATGGCAAAATGTGTTATGCTTGTGGGTATATGTATATATATATATATATATATATATATATATATATATATATATATATATATATATATAGTGTGTGTGTGTGTGTGTGTGTGTGTGTGTGTGATTGTATGTGTGTGTACAGGTTGTGAGTGGTGTGTGTTTAAGTTTGAGTCTGCATGTGTGAGGGGGTAGGTTGTGTGTGTGTGTGTGTGTGTGTGTGTGTGTGTGTGTGTGTGTGTGTGTGTGTGTGTGTGTGTGTGTGTGTGGGTGTGTGTGTGCGCATGTGTGTGTTGTGTATATGCGTGTGCATTTGCATGTATGTGTGCATAGCGAATAATAAAATTATCTCAATCAAATGTAATATTGCCAAAAGAATTCAAAAGCAACACTGTGCAAGAAAAAGCAGTAACTATGTGTAATAAATCATTGTAAGATACATCAGTTAAAAAAATGTATATTGAAGAGAGTTTCTCTCTGCTGGCTAAGATTATGGCCACAATGTAGTATGAAAACTAAAAGAAACAGCTGGTTTTATGTGTTGTAAAAGATGCTGTACCTGCTCTATGTTGGATGAAATGGTCACAGAGTTTGTGTTAAAGTGTAAAAGGATTGCCAATAGGTATGGGATAAAAATCTGTGACTCAACATGTTTGAGTGAGATTTAGTGTATTGAAAAAGTGCTGGAAATGTATCCTGAAGTATATTACAAGGAACTAGACAAATTGTGTGGTGTGAAAAGCACCATTTTTGTAACTCCAAATTTTTCTCCAAAACATGACTCCAAACATGACTGCATAATAAGTTGCAATCATTTGGAAGATTTCTGTTTAAGTAGTTTATACTTGATATGAATTACAAACACATTTTACTCAGAAGCAGTTATTTTCTAACCATATTTTAGTAAAGATGGTATAAATGTTATCTCTTAAGTCAGTAAATGTAATAAAAAATTATAAGTCTATTCTCTCTGACACACCATATGTATGTGTATTTCCTATTGACATGGGTGTTAAAGACTTAAATAATCATGCACTAAGGCTAATGAATCACACTCGCAAGGTATACGTTATCCATAGTTTTGAATACTCACCTTTGTACTGTTAGTGTATGTGCATGGCATCATGTAGATCTCACACAATGTTTACCTGCCTAACACCTAGAGCAGATTGATTAATTTAGGAATGATAATAAGCTGAAACCTGATATATTTATTCCACGGGTCCAAGGGGGTTAATCTATATGATATAACCACAACTTGGGGCTAAGGAACCTCTATCATACTAGGGAATACTTCTTGGATTTCCCAAGTGCTTCATAATAAATATACTGTTGCTTGACTGAATAGACTTGCTACATTTATGTTCTATTTAGAGGTCTATCTTACAATTCCTGTCAAAATATGCTATGTTCTACAAAAGTGCTGCTTACAGTATGATTTTTGTATGTATTACTAGCACACTGTCTATGTGATGTCTGAACTTTGCACAGCTCTTTGTAATGAAGTTAGAGCACTCTTGAAGACTGAAATTATCCTCTACTTCTATTCATGTGTTCTCCAAACATTTCTTTGAGGATGTGAACACATTTCTTACTTGACAAACTTAAGTTGGTTAAAGTAACATTCTATAGAAAGGGTGTTGCATATGCTGATATATTTTTATTCCATCGTGAAAGGTTATGTTATTCTGATTGTAGTCATAAGGGGAAATGGGTTACTGTGGGAGGTCTTGTTTTTTTATTGCATAACTCAGTGTTGTCTACACTTTAACAATGTTCTTTTAGTAATGAAGGCTTAATAGTTGCTATTACAATGATCATTGCCTTGTGTTACTTGCAAACTTGTATTCTGGCCACATTTCCTTTGGACTGTTGACACATGACAGACTTTACAAGCTTATTTGAGGGTAAAGTCACATTTCTTGCATTTGTTTTATGATAATGCTGTTCTATATTCCTGAGATAAACAAATTTATTTCCCCTTATTCAGTTCAGTTATTGGTGGAGGGATGGTGACTTTTATGGGTCTATATCACATTGTCAAAGTTTTACAACTCCGAATGCTATATGGTCGATGAAGGTTGTAAGAAAGGGGCAAGTCCCCCTGTACTCCCCCACACCCCTGCTCTTTAAATATACCAACTTAGAGATTGTGCTACAGTGTAGTAAAGACAAATCTTCCCTTTCTGCACTGTACTGCATTGTAGTGTGGTTTCGGAGTTGGTATATTTAAAGAGTGGGGGAGTGGGGGGTGCAGCCCCCCACGTGGGTGGTGCATGGAGGTTACAACAGCCAGGTAATTTATTTATTATTTTTTGTTTTTAAGTTTTCGAAGTTTTACAACTTCGAACATATGGGTTCAACCATATAGAATTCAAAGTTGTAAAACTTCGACAATGTGATATAGACCCGGATTTTACAGGTATGCATTAAATGTCTGTATTCATATATGTTCATTATTAAAAGTTTTTAATAATGATGCCTGCATAACTATACTTGTTTTATGCCCATTGTAGATCAGCTTGTAAGCACATAGCCACTGTTAATTTGTCCTATAGCATTTTCTTTTACTTCATTGTAGGGATATGGCACCTAAACCAGCTGTACCATATAAACCTGCATTTTCAGATGCTGAGAATGAGTTTTTTTCCAGCCCACCATCTACATGGCTCATGCATCTTAGAAAAAAATGTTATCTAACAGGCCCTTCCATGACCATGTCTGATGGAAGGTGGTCAATGGTGTGAAGGCTGTGGGTGGCCGTGGCCATGACTTCAAGGCTATCAGAAATATGGCCAGAGATATGATTAAAAATGCAGCAAAAGCAGCCAGGGCTGTTGCACAGAACTAGAGAGCTACTGGGGGTGGTCCTGCTACTGAACCACCACTCAGACTATAAGGGATCCAGGAAGCTCATAGGAGTTACCCAGTGAGTGATGCATATCGGGGAAGAGGTATGTATATATATATATATATATATATATATATATATATGTGTGTGTGTGTGTGTGTGTGTGTGTGCATGCGTGTGGTTGTGTGCGTGCGTGTGTATGGATCTACTTCACAGCACCCTGAGCTAATTGAAGGAAGGACAGTGAGCAAACTTGGATCTATAATATATAACATTAAGTATCCTGTTTTTTTTGCTTATTTTTTTGAGTTATTTATAGCACTTTGTCTACTGTATATTTTTCTAGCTAGTTTCATTGTGTGTGAGGTATTAACTGGAAATTGTCCACTTTTATTAAGCATCTGTTGGGTTATTTGTTTCTGATAACTTGTTGCAGTTAAACGCTTTCTCTAGAGGCTCCTTTAGCTGTTTAAAACTTTCACTTAAAGGCTCACTGCTGCTTTTCTGCTGCGAGAAACATTTCTGCAGTTTTATTATAACCACAGGAAAGACCAGTGAAAAACAGCTCTACTTTCCACCAGAATGAATTTATTAATAAAACCTTATAGTGTCATCTCTAGCACCTCGGCTGTTGCCTTTACATAGTAAAAAACATATCCATTAATACATCCACATTATATACTCTCTTAACATTTCATACTCCAATAATTCAATTAAACAATTAAGTAAAACTGCTCATAATTACTAATAAAACAATCAATTTATAAAACCGCCAATTGCACTCTTTGTTAAGCCCCCTGGGCTGCAAAGTTTCATATTTCATGATAAGAATAGCTTCTTTTTTCCTTAAAATGTGTTTTAATAAATTTTCATTACCATACTGGTGTTCTACTTGTTCTAAAACTGTAACTTTCATTTCCTTAATAATCCCCCCATGTTCCAAGTAAAAATGTTCTGCTACTGGACTCATCATTTTTTTTTGTTTTTTACATCCCTAATGTGTTCCTTCACTCTCTCTGCTAAACTTCTTTTAGTCTCCCCTATATAATTCTTACCACATGAGCATTTAATCAAATAAATTACACCCCTACTCAAACAGGAATATACTCCCATGGTGTTAAAACTTTTATCTCCTATTTTTACTGCCTCATTTGTTATATACTGGCATACTGAACATTTTCCACATGGAAATGTTCCCTTTTTAATAATAACATTTCCTATTTTTTGTATTGGTCTTCTATATCTACCCCGAGCTAAAAAATCTTTTAAACTGCATCCCCTCCGAAAGGAGACACTGAGTTCTACATCCATTAATTAAGGCACTTCCCTTCTAACTTGTTTCCAAAAACTTTTTACTGTTTCATTCATTCTGTTAGAAAAAACAGTATATTTGGTAACAAAAAAACATTTTAGAATTTTCTTTCTATTTATTATTTCAAAATTGTTATTCTTAATAATTCCCTTACTCGGTATGCCTTTTTTATCATTTTCATATAACTTCACATAAGTTGATTTAACCTCTTCTGAATTATAACCTCTCTCTCTATGAAGTTCTGCAGTTTGTTTAAGTAGTGTGGATATTTGTAACATTATCCATATTCAGGCTTGTATTTGGGCCTAGTGTTTGTGGAGGCTGTGTGTCTGAGCACATATTCAGGGACATCTTGGTTTAGCCAAAGCCATCAGGCATTTCAGTGACAGAGAATTGTTTAAGGTCATTGGATGACTGAGGTCACCTGGATTACAGCTTAGACTAAGCACCTCATTGGTTCTTTGAGCTTTTTGTTTCTTAAAAGTTGTCTCAGGTTTCAACTTTCTGTTACCTAAGAAGTTAAGTTGTGAGTGTTTCTGCCATTTCACACTGAACTAATCGAAGGAAGGACACTGATCAAACTCGGATCTATAATATTTAACATTAAGTATCCTGTTTTTTATTTTTGCTTATTTTTTTTGAGTTATTTATAGCACTTTGCCTACTGTATATTTTTCTAGCTAGTTTCACTGTGTGTATGTAGTATTAACTGGAAATTGTCCACTTTTATTTAGCATCTGTTGGGTTGTTTGATTCTGATATCTTGTTTGCAGTTCAAAGCTTTCTCTACAGGCTCCTTTAGCTGTTTAAAACTTTCATTTAAAGGCTCACTGCTGCTTTTCTGCTGTGAGAAACATTTCTGCAGTTTCCCTCCCTCCCTATTGGTATGGTGTTCTTATAGTTGGTGGCTTTGCAGTTGCCCGCTCCTACTGTAAATTTGATCTGGGACCCTCCTCCCAGTCTAGTGTCATTACCTCATTCTACCCAATACAGGGAGAACATTTGAGAAGGCCAATCAGCTTAGTTTCTGCTACTCCTTTCTCTCTTTCCACTAACAAAAAAAAAATTTCTAAGCTTGCTTCCTGCCTTTCCTGTGGGTAGTCTAGTCTGGATATAGATTTGCTGTGTCCAGGACTATTTGTAGGCTTCTAGGCCCCCAAGCCTTTCTGTGTTGGAGGGAAGCTTTCTAGCTTAATTTTGTTTCTTAGAACTAGCCAGTTTTTTGTTTCAGCACTCAAGTCTGTTTCTTTGCGCTCATCACTTGTTCAGAACTTATTGTAAGCACTAAATTAGCTACAAATGACTACAGCACTCAACTTTCCTCACTGTCTAGAGGAAAACAGTTTCTAGTACTTCACAAATAAGCACCTATCCAGGCATGTCTAAGGGTCAGCTCCCGGTGTTTTCTCCTGTCTACCTGATGAATCTGGGCATCTTGGGGCAATGCAGTAATTGCCTCATGTACACAGGCAACCCTTTCCTCCTACCACCCAACACTACAACCTGTGAGAGATGCACTTATATAGCCAAACTGGAAGCAAAGTTCTCTTCACCCAAGACTGGACTAGACAGTCAAGAGGAGAAGGTAAACACTTGCAATACACCACACTCAGCACATAGTCCCTCAAAACTTACACCACCAAAACACACACATAGAAACACAAAACACACACCTACATTCGTGGAGGCTCTCAGTAAAAACCTGCCCAAGCAACAGGGACCTCCAAAGCAGAAACACAAGCAACCTCCACCCCCCAACACAACCCAAATGACACATAGCCCACAAACTCAGTGTGCCACTCAACCACAGCCCATAAGGCATAACAATGTACCCAACACTCTAGTCATAGGTGACTCTATAGTCAAGCACACTGATGTTCCACTCACCAGGCTAAACAAGGAGAAAGTTACTGTCAGCTGCCTGTCGGGTGCCAGGATCTGCCACATAACACATGCACTCAGGTCACTCCACAACAAGTACAAATATGACTCTGTCATTGTCCATGTTGGTGTGAATGACCTGAGACGTACCTCCTTGGACTACATGAAAAGGGACATGGAGGAGCTGTCCGATCTTGTAGCCCAGGCAGGTATGACCCTAGCCCTGAGTAGCATCCTGCCATCACCCAGAATGATACCACAGTACAAGGACAAAATGATTGACTTCAACAATTGGCTAAGCTTCTAGTGTCATTCTAAGGGGATCCAGTATCTGTCTGCCTGGGATGACATGATCAACAAACCACAATGCTTTGCCAGAGATGGCCTGCACCTATCATCCCTGGGATTCCGGATACTGGCTAAGGCTCTAGCCACCCCTATAGTGCCTTTTTTAGGCAAGGTTCAAATGACAAATTCACCATCCTAACAGGTACAGGCAAGAAGAATCTGAGGGTATTGCTACTCAATGCTAGAAGTCTAAACCTCAAAATGCACTCACTCGAGGCACTCCTTAAAATGGAGAACATCGACATCTGTGCAGTGACAGAGACCTGGTTCAAGACTCCAGAGAGTACCCCTGCATTACCAGGCTATAATTCATACCACACCTTTCGTCCACCTAACCTGGACCGAAACACTAAAGGCGGAGGCGTGTCCATATTCATTAAGGATATCCATACTTCCAGGCTAGTTGCTCAACATAATGCATCCGAGATTATCCAAGTGCAACTAACTCTGGGCAAGACCGCAATCCAAATTGTAGTTTGCTACAGATCCCCCACCATGACCCAGGATTCCCACTCCTCATTTCTTAATACACTGGAAAATATTAGGGTACAACCTAAGACCCTAATAATGGGCGATTTCAACTACCCTACCATTAACTGGGAAAACTACTCATGTACCAACTCTTGTGCTCAATGTTTTCTGGAATTCATAAATTCCAATGCAATGGATCAACTTATCCACACCCCCACCAGGGGCAGCAATATCCTAGACCTGGTTATTACCAACATGGGCAACCGATGCTCCATACCAGAGGTCAATTCCTCGTTGGTCAGATCCGACCACAAGCTAATCACCCTAGACATCCACATCCCTCCCCTACCCCCCATTAGGGAAACCACAGTAAAAAATTTCTCCAAAGCCAATTTCATGCTTCTTAAGACAGAAGTGGCAAACTTCACGACACCCATACTGATGGACAATAGAGGTATGACTGCTGAATCCTACACAAATGCACTTTATATGCACTTACATGAGTGCATAGATCGTGCAATCCCAAACAGAACCAAGATGCTATTCTACAAAAAAAGGAATCCAGTCTGGTGGTCCCCTGCCATAAACAAACTCTACAACAGAAGAAAGAAACTGTTGCAAAAAAGAGTAAAATCCCATGATTGGAGAAACTCCCTGGTCAGCCTCAGTAAGAAGCTGAGATCCCAATAAAATCCTCCAAAGCTAGTTATGAAAACAATATCACCACTGACTCTAAAGACAACCACAAAGCATTCTATAGATATGTCAAGAATCTCAATGGCAACACTCAGATCTGCTCTGAGTTAAGCACAATAGCACTAAATATACAGAACAAACTGATATTGCCAACATCCTGGCAGATAGGTTCAGTGCTAACTTTACCCTCCTATCATCCACTAAAGGGCCCATCTCTATACCAGAAGAATGCAAAGTTCCTGTAATCTCGTCTGCACAGGCAAAAAACACACTATTCAAAGCCAAGAACACAGCATCCATGGGACCTGACGACATCCCAGGCTGTGTTCTACATGATCTACAAAATGAACTGGCACCCTACCTAAGTACCATGTTCAATCATAGCCTCACCTTAGGCTATGTGCCCACTGAATGGTGCACAGAGACAGTTATCCCACTCCACAAAGGGGGAGCCACCACAGACCCCGGAAACTACTGCCCCATTAGCCTAACGAGCCTGGTCTGCAAGGCTATGGAATGTATCATCATGAAACTTATAAACAATGACATTGGTAATCTCCAAACTCAGGACCCCACCCAGTTCAGGTTTGTAAAAGGCAGATCATGTCTCCTAAACCTGATAGACTTCTCTGAAGCAGTCACCAAAGCCGTAGATGAGGGTAAGGTGGTTCACACAGCCTATCTAGATCTCGCCAAGGCTTTTGACACCACCCCCCACTCTGGAATTATAAACTCACTAAACTAGGTATAAATCCCTATGTCACAAGATGGGTTTCCAACTGGCTCACTGACAGAACCCACACTGTGAAAGTAACAGACTCCAAATCCAACTTCAGACCTGTGACAAGTGGAGTACCACAGGGTTCAGTCCTGTGTCCTCTCCTGTTTGGTAAATACTTCTCTGAAGTACAGGCCAACACAGAAGGTCTTTGGCTAATGAAGTTCACAGATGACTGCAAACTAGGAGCCATAATCAAAACTCCAAAAGATGTGGACATCCTACAAAATGGCCTTTCTGAGACAGATGCCTGGTGTCAAAGTCATGGCGTCAAGCTCAATGCCAAAAGGTGCATTGTCATCCCTTTTGGTAAAAACTCAGTACCCATGAACTACCACATAGGTGGTAGTCTACTTAACACTGAAATTGTGATAAGAGACCTTGGGACACAGGTGGACAGTAGTCTCTCCTTTGATAATCACATCGCCACAGTAGTCAGGAAATCCTTCTACGTGGCACACCTCATCACAAAAGGTTTCTCATCCAAGAAAAAAGAGGTCATTGTTCCCCTCTAATCATCACTCATTAGACCCATTATAGAGTACAATGCCCCTTTGGGTATGTACCTCACAAGACATCTACAACAACTGGAAAGGCCAGAGAAATACCTCACAAAGAGGATTACTGGCCTCAAACAGATGCCCTATGCAGATCATCTCAAAATACTGCAGCTTTACTCTGTTGCATATCGCCTACTCAGAGGCGATCTCTGCCTAACACACAAAGCTATGTCAAACCCAGAGCTTTTAGACATGCTCCACTTAAAGAAATCCCAATCCCTATGAGCTACATGGTCTAGGGACCTAAACCTTGGCACCACAATAAACAGAACATGCTGGAGGGATAAATTCCTGTCCCAGAGACTTCCCATACTCTGGAACAAACTACCTATCTATATCAAACAAAGCTCCTCATTAGCACTCTTCAAGAAAAATCTTGATGATTGGATGGGAGATAGGAAATTCACCCCGGGGATCACTTCTGTGGCTCTGCTCGACAGTGGCACAGGAAAATAATTTTCTTGGGTGGTGAAAGCCAGGGTACTTTTGGCTAGGCTTATATAGGCCCTAGGGCCAACAGCCTAGTACCTACCTATGAACCTATAAACCTAAAACCCATTTGAATGACTTTCATTTCACTGAGACCAAATCACCTAATTTCAAAATACTGAAAACTCATTTGACTGAATCTCATTTCACTGAAAGCTTACAATGCTAAATTTCAAAAGAATAAACATTAAACCATAGACAAACACACTCACAACACTAATAACTACTTCTTTCCAGAACTGAAAAACTACTTGCATACTCTCTTAACAGAAACTGGACAATATAAAAACAAACTAAGGGAGGGGGGGCATAGCCCCCCCTCCCCCAAACTATATATACTAACTCCAGGATCGCAATATAGTGGGGAAAAAATGATATACCTTTTACTTGCCTTACAGTAATCTACATGCTGCCACTACTGCTGGGAACGCAGAAAACATCTACCATATTACTTTAGATACTTCCCATAAAAATGTAAAGAGACATACCCACATTTAAAAACACTACAACACTACTTTCTACATAGCTACCAGTATTCTGACAATCAGCTGTATAAGTTACAGAAATTCTTTTTATCACAAACAAGTCACAAGTGAATGGAAACCCACATCATGTCTATGGCTTACAATTCAGTGAAATGAGATTCAGTCAAATGAGTTTTCAGTATTTTGAAAATTGGGTGATTTGGTCTTGGTGAAATGAAAGCCAGTCAAATGGATTTTAGGTGATGTGAAGTAGACCCATGTGTGTATTGTGTGTATACATATCTATATAGCTATGTATATATATATATATATATATATATATATATATATATATATATATATATATATATATATGTGTGTGTGTGTGTGTGCGTGCACAGAGCTGGATTGGGCACCCACACACACATGCCACCCCCCCCCCAAGACATTCCAATGTCCCATTACTTCACTATTTCTTCCATATACCATAAATACTGGTCAAACCTGACAATGTGTATCCTCTTTTCTTTACGTCTACAATGATTATACATATTTGGATTTAATTTAAAACGTTAATTCATTTTTATAGCAACACGATTTGCAAAAGGAACAATACAGTCTCACAATGAAAACAGACTTTGCATGAACAATAAACGTCTTTGCCCTTGAAACTCACATTCCTTGAAATGGTATTGAAACCTTCATTCAAAGAAAATGCATCAAGCCAGTGGCTGATTAAATTTAGCCTTGAGTTGTTTTCCAATGATAGACCCCTTGCACACATTTTAGGACCATGCATGCAGGCATGTGTTCTTCGATTCAACTTCCTGATTGCATTAAATTATATTCCTTGTATAACACATCACCACTTGTTAAAGTCTGTTTTAAATGTCTAGTTTTGAACATTTTTCCACTAAGCAATGAAACAAGATGTATGAATCAATAATGACACAACTACCCATTTCAGAACATTTCAATCATAAAAGGCTACCCAAACTTCTGTCCCTGAAATCCACTAATATCAGACAATATGCACAATCTATGCAGAAGTAAAAGTTGATATGAAGGCTGTGGGTGAATAATTCCACATTAAAGAGATCTGTAACTAATGAAGAGTTTGCTGCTGGCAGACAACTTTACATTTCAGTGTTTCATCAACAAATTCAGTGGCCATTGCCCTTAAAGAATAAATTGCCTATGTTATATTAAAAACATGGTAAGCTGGTAATATTACAATAGGGAATGGCTGGCAAACTGATAACAGGTTCATAGTCACTAAGCATGTCATCCAAAGGAGGATACAATCAGGAGTGCAGCACCCTCTTCCCGCTTTAAAGTGCACAACAGTATTAGGAATCCATTTACATGATGTAAAAATAGAACCCACAGCCTTTTTCAACAAAGGCAAGTGGGCTACTTGTTATACTATTAACATTGCCTTCAAGTTTTTGTAACACAAACACTGATGCCCATTTGCCAAACAAAACAGTTACACATTAAAAACAGACAGCATGAGGAACTGTAAACTTCTCTTCCCATTAAACTCACACTTCCTTGAAACTGCACTGAACCTCCCATTCCTTGAGAAGCCTTGTGTAGAGGATTAAGGCAATTGTGTGGTGTAACCATGGTACAGCGTTCGAGCCTTTCACACATCCCTCCCTTACTAAAGGAAGGAATGTATTTTCTAACATCAGCAAGCAATGAAGGAGCATCTTATAAGCATGCTTGAATTCTGCATGCAGAGCAGAAGCAAAGGAAACATTTAAATCTGCATTAATGTGCATGATTCCATTGCCACATGCAGAGACACAGAGTGAGTTCTTAAAGAAGAAATGTAATTCAATTTATTTTAATTCAAAATTAAATTAAATGTTGTGGCAACCCCCCCCCCCCCAGCCAGTGCCACCACCCCCCAGTCAGCACGCCCTAGACAACTGCCTAGGTTGCTTAGTGATCTGGCTCTTTTGTGTGTGTGTGTGTGTGTGTGTGTGTGTGTGTGTGTGTGTGTGTGTGTGTGTGATTACACACACTCACACACACACACACACACACACATGTATATATATATATATATATATATATATATATATATATATATATTTTTTTTTTTTTTTGGGGATAACATTAGGTTGTTTCAGTGGTCTCCTGTTTAATGTTACTCATACTTTTATCCTCATTTTGTTTGTCGATGAACCTCTGGTTTTGAGGTTCCATGACTACACACACATGGTATCAGAAAACCTTTTTATTTTTTTCATTTATATATATAGATTGCTCTTTAAATGTACCATAGGGAAATTTTTATTTGCACTTGAATCTATTATTGCTTGTTCAGGTTTATGTAGCATATGTCTGATCACTAGTTCTTGCATTTCTTCTTTTTTCCATTTTATTGCTGTCATCACACAGGTGAGGCTACCACTAACACTGTGGAGCTCCTACCACTTCATGTCAGAGTATTAGTAGCCACTTATGATGAGGATGGTGATGATCAGGCACAGTCTGGAGTTGCAGAGGGTATTGCTGATACTGAGAGTGTGGCTACCACATCCCGTCCCCAGAGTTTGGAGATAGTCAGCAAACCTATGCCCCCTTATGACATGTAGACACCTCTGATAGTACATGATGAAGGTGACACTGTTTATCGGGGTCATGTGGTTACCCCAGTTGCAGAGCTGGCAGAGTGTCCCCTTAACCATTGTGTGGGTGAAGTACTATAGAGGTGTGTAGATAGAAGAACTCAGAGGAGGCATGCTTTCTGTCCTCTCCCTGATGCTGGTGTGCAAGTAGGTGCCACCCAATGTATGTGTAGAGCCATCATGGAGGGGCAGGCAAATTCCACAAGGGCCTCAGAAGAGGCAAAATAATGCATATTATGCATTGCAAAGTGTGAGACTGCATGAACCATGTGTTTGAGTCCTTGAACCAGATGAATGACACACTGAATCATGCTTTGTCTATTATGGAATGCCTGCTGGGGAGGGCAGCATCCACATGGACAGAGAGATGCTACATCATCAGACGTTAGCCAATGTGTCCATGCCAGATCCCACTCCCACAGTGGTACTACTTTTTCTGCTCCATCAGTGATAGAGATGTCCACATCCAAATGTGGAAGACTATGTGGTCATAGTTGTAGACATAGCCATGATGATAGCTTGTCTAACAGATATCATTTACATTCAGGTAGCACCCAACTGTCTAGTCAGGGTCATAGAATGAATAGTGCAACTCCTGTCAGCGGAAATTCACATGGTTGGGGGCAGCAGCAGTGAACTAAATCCTCTACCATGCTCGGCTCACACCTGTCCAGGATGCCAGGGTGTAATGCTAGGACAAATGCTTTAGATGTTTTCCTGCAGGCCCACAGACAGTGCAACTCATGTTGCCCATGCCACCTCTCACTCATACACGCACATATAATCTTTCCCATTTGTATTCTTTACATCTGGTGCTACTGGCCCTGACAGTGCACACTCATTTTTAACCTGATTTCTCACTCACTTACACACACTTCTTTTACTTCCAGGCTTGCCCTACTGTAACTTCCTACCCCCATCCTGTGCAGGTGATGATGACTGTACCCTGCCATTTGCACATTTCTTTGTGACGTAGGGTTGCTTAATTCTGATGCACAGAATGGATAGGTAATACTTGCTTACTCACATGCCTGATTTCATCATGGGGTATGCAGTGAATGACACTTATTTTATTATGCTTAAGTCTGACATTATTTTATTTGTTGTGCTCCTAATTGTAGTTGCAGTACTGTTAGTGGTAGTAGTACAGTAGTAGTAGGTAATAGTACAGACCTAGTAATAATTTAATACTTGCTCAACTCCTTGTGCAGATGGTAATGAGATTGTCTTGGTCACTGTTAGGGGTGTCTGACTTGGGTGACTTTTATGTCTGATGCACAGTAGTGAGCAGACCAAGTATATATGTTTGCGCATTACATAGCTGGCTTCCTCTGTTGGATGGCATATCATTTGTGCCTTAACTAGTTATGCTGTATTTTCTATTTATTAGGGATACATAACTATGCTTGTTCATGTGCTTATATGGATGAAGGTGAAATCAACCTAATCACTTTGGGTTTGTCTGATGTATCTGTTTTGGCTTGATGCACAGGATTTATACATATGGAGGGAAAAGCCAATATATACATTATAATAGTGTAATACTTTTTAAGCTTTTTTATTGTATATATCACTTATATGTTACTGCTAGCATTCTTGCATATTTGAGCAAAGTTTTATCTTAGCTGAAGTACAGTACTTACATATGAAGGTAACCATTTATGTCTCCATTACAGGCTCATCAGTTGTCTTGATTAATGCTGCTAATGCAGTAGACTATTCTGGGGTCACCTCTGTCTGATACTCACACAACACAGCCAGTACATGGATAAGTAAAGGCAGATAATGTTTAATGCCTCTCTGCTATGGTTTGTCTTCTTTACATATGCACTTAGGTAATGAGTGTGTGCGATGTTTTCTGCTTGTTACCCATGGCCATAACATATTGCGCACACCTTCATCTGCCATTATCATCTTCAGCTGCTGCTTCTTCATCTGTCTCATCACCTGGGTCTGCTGGCCTAGCTGTCTCTACCTGTGGTACTGGGATCTGTGGTCCTTGGCCTTATACTCCCTGCTGAAACTGCTTCCTAACAACACTATTATGTAACATTGTACAGACTGTCAACATTTTGGCAGAAAGTAGTAATAGGCAAATACCAGGCTATGTGTCTGCTGGCTATTATAAGCCTAGCCTATAACCAAAGATGAGAAGCAAGACCTTTACCTTGTAGTTTCTTTTTATGCTAAACCCTCCCCTGCCCATTCACCCAGTCTTCTACAGTGAAAGCACAAAGGACAAGGATGAGAACATGGGTATATTACTCCCTAAATGGAAAATGGGAATGTAAATTCCACAGGGAAAAACTACCAGTCCCCACACACTTGGCATGTGGGATTTTCTTATTCTGTCTCAGAGGTCTGACTGAATAAAATTCCACAACTTAATACTTACAATCATTTATTTATTCATTTGTTTGAAATTGCTAATTATGGTAAGACATTGATCCACAGGGAGCATTTTCAGTCCATGCCTAGGAGTACTTACTGGGAACAGTCCTTTCACTTCTTAATATCCATGACTATAATTGCTTGGTATAAACAACTGAACAACAGCCATGACTCTGCATTCCCAAACTGCCTAAATCCTTAGCAGGATATTGCAGCAGAGAGTACCTTACATGTTGTTGAATGTAACCCATCTGTGAACATGATCAGTGATCATTAAAGAATTGCTTTAACAAAAAAAAAAGCTATAAATTATCGCTTCTATTTTACCTGTACTAAATAAAAAGTTATTGAACTGAGTGAAGATATTACTGGCAATATGAAAATTAGGGAAAGCATGTAGAGGGTATGGCAATGAATTTTGTTATCCTTGGTCTTATTACTTTCTCATCACAGTACAGTCCTCCGTTAGGTACAACTATGAAAGTAATCTGACCTGAAAATACTCTGTTAACAATGCAATTGTGACCTGAGGGGGCCACTTAGTATTCAATCTGAACGAGTGCGCTCGTGACAATCCCTATCTTGTTACCTTGGTGAAACTTTTACATTTGCAAAATAATTATATGCCATGCTGCCTGATTTCAAATTCATAGAATATCTAACAAAAGCTTCTTTAATTATGGCACAGCATTGATGGTATGTTGTTAATTAGAATTTATTTCTTAATCTACACATTTCTTTTGAGTTATTAAGCAGATATGCTTCCAGTATTCATCATATTTTTAACAAGCACATTTTAAGTGACATTTCAGCTGAAACAACTTTGCTTGGAGTCACACATTTTAGTTTACAAGTCTGAATGCATTTGCAAAGTAAACAGTTGAGTTTTTCATATTTTTTGTAGTATGCCTAATGCATATTAAAGAGCTTGCAGTTCTTAAAACAGGAGCTCAGCCTATATTTTTGTGCTCCATATTTAAAATCCATGACAGACTAAAGCTTTGCAAGTGCTATGCCTATCTTTAGATATGGTCGTCTCCCAGAGGCTTTGCAGTAAAATCCTGGTGCAGCCTTCATTGTGGTCACCAGTACCATATGCACAAACAATTTTCACTGGCAATACGATTATCAAATCCGAAGAACTTTGTCACCATGAAAAAATGGAAAATTACAGTAATATTTGGTTAGGGTTTAATGTGTAATGAAATTAGCCTCTCCATAAATATTGCACAAGTTCTAAAGCATACGCACTGTATAGGTTAGCCCTTCTTCACTTCTGTGTGTACTGCCCCCCCACACCCTATTCTTTATGTCCATGAATAATATCTGCTTATACAGCACGATTACTTCAAGTACTGCCGATAACATTTATCTCATAGAAACTGATTTATGACAGCAGATTTGACTTTATTATCCCAGCTGTACTGCCTATTATTTATTAAATAAGTCGCATGCTCTGATTATGTAATATCTTACACCTTTCCTTGGTCACTGCTTTTGACCTTACTCCTACCTTGGAATAGCTAAAGCCACCACTTTTCTGTGAAATAATACATACTTATATCTCCAATGAATCACCTACTTTGTATACTCAAACTGTTTCTTCTTCTTCAACTGGATCGCTTATTTAAAATAAAATGGTACAACTGTGCATTCTTTAAATTTCCTAGATGTACATAAACATTTTTGGCAAATCCTTGCTCTGTCATATCTCCTCAAAATTAATTGCCTTGGCCAAATTTCCCCAGTAATACAAATACAACCTCAGGTCTCCCCTCAAAAGAGGACACTAGCCTAATCGGACTAACCCTGTCAACAAATAATACATAAGATAAAATAAAATGCATTTAGCCTGTGAGTCTTCAAACCAGAATATATGTCATTAATACATCTTTCTTTCTAGACCTCATCTGAAGTCCTCAGAAATGCATACAGTACTCTGAGCCATTTAGCTTTCTGTACTACTGAACGGGTTACCATAACTGTCAGATCTCCATTAGGAAATATTCTAATTCTCTTGAAATGCAGTTTTCTAAAATGCAATACAAAGAGCAGCAACAACTGGCAATGAATTTCAGTGGGTTATGTGAGTTTATCTATGGAGCGTGTTATGATTTTGATATTATTTAAGTTTCTGCCTAGGAGTACGGACCTTGACATGGGAATTTTGAGGGGCATTGGATATGCTGTTTTCCCATCATAATTTCTTAACTTCTAGTTAAACATAATTCCTTACAGTAGAAATAGTTACACATGAATTGTAATATTACCACAAGCTGTAATGTAGGTTACATATTGTAGACTAATGAAAAAGATTTTATTGTTTATTTAATTTGGTTATGTGTTTGAAAAAATAGCATATTTTACAGTTTCACAGAGCAAAATCTTATTTTCCGGTATAGCATGAGGAATCTAAATATTGGAAATGCAGGTATATGTTACATTTAAAATGCCTGAATTAATAATTAAAACAATAATAAGCAATGGTAAGAAAAGATCACTCAAGTTCAAAGAATTTCTGATCAAATGCAGTCGTTCAGAAGTAATCCTGAGTGATGAAATGAAAATAGCTTACACAGGATATTGCTGCCCAGAATCATATTAAGAGAGAAAATAGTAAGAGAGAGACTTAAAAGGGAAACGAGAAGGAAGGTAATGAAAACCATTTGGCCATTTATGAGTATGATGTGGAATTGTTATTTGGAGTAGCCAAGAGCCATCATTTTAACTGATTCATGAATGTGTTAAGTAACAGAAAACAAAACCGGATTATGGGGGTTACTGCATATGATGGCTTCTCAAACAAAAGGAAATGGAGCGATGGGAACTGGGGGAATGCTGTAACAAAGTAAAATGAGTAAAATCTAGGGAGCATTGGTGGAAACAGGGAGGGCTAGATTGTGGAACCAAATGTAACTTTATTTAATTAATTAATTAAAATGTGTATACCAGGGTACAACACTGATCACAACTGAAAAATTTCAGTCTCAGCCCAAGAATGCAAAGAAATTCAGAATTATATTTAGTGAGTGATAGCAAGGGTATAATGCAAATACACTTCTGTAGAACATCATTAACAGGTAACAAAGTATATACAATTAAAGTACACATTATTTAAAAATCAAGACAAGCCTCATTTAGAAAATGTCATATCTGTGCAGAGGCATAGTTGGCTTACCCAGCACCTTGTGCCAGCCCCTGAACTAGAGTCCCTCCTCCTTGCACATAGTGACAAAGTGAAGAACAAAAAAAAAAAAAAAAGCACGCAACACCTTCCACGTATGCCCCCCATCCCTACCAGCTCTTCACTGGAAGATCTAAAAACAAAAAGGAAATGCTCCAATAGATTGCTCACAGCAGTCTGTAGCACATGCCTCCTCCCTGCCAGTAACAGCACAAGAAGCTGCTTTTTGTACTGGCATTTCTAAAATACTGGTATCGAAAGAATGAAGGAATGGCACTCAGATTGCATGCCCTAACAGGCTACACCCAGGGCACATGTCCCCTTCTCCACACCCTTGCTAAGCTACTGTATCTTTGTCATGATTACAGCTGTGTGTAGTCTAAGTAGAAATGATAAAATAAATAAAAATTTCTAGGAAGACACTCACTGTTTGCAGGATAAATGCAAATATAAATAAAAATAAGAGTTCACAACAATAAAACTATATATTTGATAAATACAAGGTTTCACGTGCAACCACGCTTTATCAAATATTTATCAGGTCATGCACAGAAACATTTAAATATCTTGTTGCAGCAACCACATGACCAATTATGTATGCCCTTTAACCTTAAAACTTGTTTTAAAGTGCAAGGTTCATTCATACTTGGTGTAGTTAACACATTTATTCTAGATATCCATTCATATTCACAGTTATGTTCTATTAATAATATCACATCTTCTTATACCATTAGTCATCGTTTATAATACACAAAACTTAAAAGTATGTAATATACTCAGCTGAATAGCATGTTTGGCCAAAGCATTAACAGAATTTAACTTCTTAATATCATATATATGTTGCACTATTCTGTCTCTCAATCCCCTGTTAGTTTTCCCAACATAAAACGTATTCTGTACAATTAGCAACATCTGCTAGGTGCACAGATTCAAAATTGGCATGATGAAAAAAATTTAAAATTTGTTTGGTATTGGGGTACCTATAATAACTAGTATTGTCTATATATTGACAATAAGTACATCTTATACAAATTATGTAATTTTATGAGTTAATAAATCCTTATTTTGAGCATCTCCATTGTATATTACCCAATAACATAATTGCCTTCTAAGATTAACTTGTTCTTAAAGACAATCCTCAGAGATGGTCCCACTATCTTCTTAATATCTTTTGAGGGCATTGGAATCATTTAATTCTGTTTCAAAATATTAATGATTAATTTATGATTACTAGTAAACATCATCATAATATTAGGTAAAAATGCTTTAGTGGTAGAAGTCCACTCATTAACTATATTATTTTCATCAGTAACTTTAAAACTTTAAAATATGGGCACATGCTGCTATTACATAAGTGTAAGTAATTCTGAAGTAAATTCTTCTGAAATAGTATGCATCCAGGATATATTTATAAGAATGCATTAAAGGGACAATTCTATTGTCTGTGTAGATTGACCACTGATGGTATGTTTTTTTTTAATTCAGAGGCATCACCGATGTTGAATGATCTTCTTGTACATGGTTATCAATCAGAAGAAATTAATAGGGCTTTAACAGATGTAAGGCACTTACCCAATATTAATCAAATATTATTTTTTTTTCATTATGACCATTGTGAATCCATGGACCGAGTATATTTTGTGAAATCTGCTGAATGTACAGCGTTTTATAGGATCATAGCAGGTTGGTGGGCTATTGACCTGGAGGTCATTTCAAGCCTAGCGTTTCTTCCTAATTTAATACCATAGATATTCTAGTCAATACCCAGGAGTGAATTTATTAATGATTGCCTATGCCCAGGAGGGTTGTGAGCGCTATCCCCAGTAAAAATTTACTGTGCCCCATCCACTCATTCAGGTTCCTTTTGAACAGTGTCATAGAAATGCTCTGCCTCACATGAATTGGCAGCCTATTCCAGATGCAGCAGTCACTGGGAGACAAATCTGTCCCTCCAGCATGTCTTATTCAGGTCTCAGACCATATTTAGGTCCCAGGAAATGGTAGTTCTAGTCCTGTTTGATTTATGGATGTGCAGCAAATTCATTAGGCTTAGGTTAGATATTGCTCCGTAATCCAGGAATAAGTCTCCTCTAAGAAGTCTATACTATACTGAGTATAGTGACAGGAACTTTAGTCAGTCAGCGTAAGGCACGTGCTGGAGTCCCTTGATCTTCTTTTTGCTGCAGGTGCTTTGTACTGTACATGCCAAAAGGGGAGTTATACTCCGTTATGGACCTGATTAGTGACAAGTGTAGAGGAGTTATAACCTCCTTTGCTCTAGAGGTGATGCCTTTGCTAATCAAGTGTGCTACATAGAAAGCCTTCCTTACAGTAGACACATGGTGGTCAAAGTTAAGGTCGCAGTCTATTTGTGATGCCAGATCTCTTACCACTTCATAGGTACATTGTTTTGTTGTTAATTTGATAGTGTGAAGGGACATTGTTTTTCCAAAGGGAATGATGATCTATTTCTTGGCATTCTGTTTGAGACTGTGACTATGACACCAGTCATTGGTCTGCATAAGACCCTCCTAAAGTATACTGACATCATTTGGAGATTTAATAATTAGACCCAGTTTCCAGTCATCCACAGACTTGGTCAGCCACACTCCCTTAATTTTGGCCTGAACTTCTGAAAAGTATATACCAAACAGTAGGGGGCCCAGCAAAGACTCTTGTGGCAGCCCGGTGGTTACAGTTCTGCTGGTTGATGTGGAGTCACCCACTTTGATAGTGTATGACTGGTTTGTGAGCCAGTTGACAATCCATCTTACAACAAAGCAGGCTTACATTCAGTTTGCTAAGTTTATCAGTAATGCCTGAGTGTGAGATTGTGTCAAAGGCCTTTGCCAAGTCAAGGTATGCTGTGTGCACAGATTTGCCTTTGTCAATGGCCCTGGTCACATTTTTGAAGAAATCCATCAGGTTTAATAGGCAGGATCTGCCCATGAAAAATCGAATTGGGTTGGATCCAGGGTTTGGAGGTCACCTATGTCTTTACTTATGAGGTCCATGATGATACTTTCCATGGCTTTACAGATGAGGCTGGTCAGACTTATAGGTCTATAATTCCTTGGGTCTTTTGCTAAGCCACCCTTGTAAAGCGGAATAACTGTCGCTGTTCTTCATTTATTCTGTAGGAACAAAGCCTGTGGTTAGGCTGTGATTGAATTGGGTACTTAATGGTGATACTATTTCATGTTTTAGTTTGTTTAGAAGACAGCCTGGGATGACGTCTCTTTCCATACACGCTGTATTTTATGCCTTAGGCAAGGTGTTAATGGCCTGCTCTTCAGATATGTAATGTGGGGGGTTGGGAGTAAGGGTTGTAATAAGGTTGGAGGGCATAAGGGAGTGAAATTTTCACCACATCTGTCCACTAGCCAGTTTGCTACCTCTGCAGGATCAGTGTATGTGATACTGTTAGTCAGTAGTTCTGAATATGTTTGGGTCCTACCTTTAAGGTACGTACATAGCTGTAAAAGGTCTTATGATTATCCTTGGCTGTGATTGCTAAGTTTTTCCTCAAAGTTACCCTTAGAGGATTTGGCATGTTGTATTATTTGCCTGTTGAGGGTGAGGAGGGTGTTTTTCCATTGTTGGGGCCTCACCTTAGTTTTCTTAGGCAACAACTTTTTTCATTTGTTGTAAAGTTTGTTGACGCTGGATGTCCACCAGGGTAGCTTTTTTTTTTACTTGGGACTCTGGCTTTGATTGTCTCTGGAACAGCCGAGTCTATACACTTATACAAATAATTGTACAGGGCTTTAGTGTAAGCTTTGGTGTAATTACCACTTTCATCTGGGGGTGGGGCTTGGAATGCATTTATACCTTCCCTAAGAGGTTATAGTTTGCTTTGGTGAAGTTCTTTAGTCTGACATCACCTTTTGTGAGTTCTGGTGTTAGTACCAGTTCAAAGGTGACTGATGTGTGGTCAAATTTAACTAATGAGGGTGGTGCATCTGTTTGTCATGTTAGTGTGGATCAGACCTAGTATGTTTGTTCCTCTTGTTGGGGAATTAACATTTTGTTCCAAGGTATTTGAGTTAACAAAGTCAAGGAAATTTTGTGTTAGTGATTTAAGGCTGGAATAGGTTTCCCAGTTGATGGTAGGGTAACTGAAATTCCCCATGCATGACCAGAGTGTTTAGCAATATTTGGACTGACTCCAGTGTGGTCAAGTAGGCCTCATGTGCATCATGATCAGTGGAGGGGGATCTATAACTAACTATGACTTGAATGGGGGTTTTACCCACTGTAATCTGAACATGGAGTAACCCATGGAGTTGTCCACTCTAACTAGTTGGGAGGTGAATTTATCTGTAATATGGGTAGAAACACTGCCTCCTTTGGTTCTCACAGTTTCATTTTGCAGTCTGAAGGTGTGGAAGGCATTGTAGTCTTGCAAGGCCAGGATACTCTCTGAGACCTTGACCCAGGTTTCTGTGACTGCACAGATATCTACATCCTCCAGTGATATAAGTGTTTCCAGGGTGTGCAGTTTTTGGTTTAAGCTGCTAACATTAGCAGCATAACCCTTATTTTGATATGGTTGGAAATTTTGTTTTTGAGACCTTACCTAAAAAGGCACTATGGGGGAGGCAAGAGCCATTGCCAGCTGAAAGCCTAATGGTGCAATGTGAAAAACATTTATGGAAAAGCAGTGAGGTTTGTCAACCATGTCATCCCAGGCTGACAGAAATTGGATCACCTTTGAATGATTCCAAAAACTAAGCCAATTATTGAAATCGATCATTTTTTGTTTATACTGTGACATCATTCTAGGTGAGGGTGATATGCTGCTCAAGGCTAGGGACATACTTGCCTGGGCCACATAATCAAAGAGCTCAATCAAGTCTCTCGTCATATAGTCCAGTGAGGTATATCTCAGGTCGTTCACTCCAACATGAGCTATGACAGAGTCATAATGGTAGTTGTTGCTGAGAGACCTGAGCGCATGCATGATCTGACAAATCCTGGCACCGGACAGGCAGCTGACCGTAACTTTCTCTTTATCTAACCTGGTGAGTGGGGCATCCATGTGTCTCACTATGGAGTCTCCAATGACAAGAAAATTTGGTTTCTGAAGGGCTTGGTAAGTGAGACACTGGTGTTGCTATGTGTCTTGGGTCCTGTGGGAACTGTGTTAATTGTTGCAGTCTTTTGTTTTGCAGGTCTCTGATGTTTCGGTAAGCTTTTTGAGAGAACATCTGCATATGTTGATTTATGTGTTGGATGCTATGCATATAAGTAGTGGTACTACGTGAATGAGTAATGGTGGGTGAAATGACAACCATTTAATGTTACTGTTTTGAGTGCGAGAGGGCAGGGATTCAAGATTCTTGGTGTAGATACATCTCTAGCACTCTGTACAAGAGTGAGTTATTAGCAGAGGGCTGTCAGTATACATGAGGCAGTTGCTACACTACCTCAGGAGACCCAAGTCAACAAGGCTGGCAGGAGAAACAAGGGTAGTTCAACTGTCCATAATGCTAGGTTTGAAGAACTGTTATCACAAAGGGGGTGCTTTCAGGACTGATCTAGGAGGTGTTCTGTAGATTGGGTATTTCTGATGGGGTTTTTGGCTAGTGGTTTAATAGGTCACAGCTCATTAGCAATACTTCCTAGACAAGAGATGTACTAATGATGAGGACTACACTAATGTACTGCACTTTTAGGGAACCTTTGTAGTCTCTGCAATTGTCACTGGTGCTTGAAAACATACATATCAAAATGGCCATTGCACTCACATATTAGCCTGATATGGGAACAGTACATGGAGGTTACAACTAATTTATGTTAGGTGACAGTGCCCTCAGTTATGACATGAACAAGATATCATGCCTTTCTTACTACTGTGGAGACATGGTGATCTAAGGTACGATAGCTGTATACCTGTGTGCCCAGGTCTCTCACTCCTAAGTGTGTACTTAAGGTTTTGCTATCAATGTGCTACATAACAGGGACATTGTTGGCACTGAAAGAAATTATACTACAAGTATTTGTATGGAGTTTAATGCCACAGTTGTGTCAACAATCATTTGTTCATGTATGACCCTCTTGTAGGATGTTGACATAATCTGGAGAGTCTACGACTGCTCCTAGCTAGCAGGCATCAAGAAACCTTGTCAGCCACAGACATTCACTTTGTGTTTGTACATTGGATAAATGGATTCCAAACTTTAGAGGACCCAGGACTGAACACTGTAGACCACCACTGGTTGCAGCTCTGCTATTGGATGTGGATACCGCTATTCTGACTATATGAGTGATATCAGTGAGCCAGTTAGTGACCCCTCTAATCATATTACTGTTGATGGCTAGCTGGATGTGTTTGTCAATGATGCCTGAGTGAGGGATAGTGTCAAACAACTTGGCTAAGTCCAGGTGGTTGTATGCACACATGTCCCCTCATCCAGGTCATTGGTGTCTGCCTCATAGATGTCTACCAGGTTTAACAGGCATGATCTCCCCATCGCAGATCCAAACAGTATAAGGGCAAGTATTTTTATATTGCCTATATCTTTGTTGATATGGTCCATGATGATTTGCCCCATGGCCTTACAGATATGGCTAGTCAGGCTAAAGAGGTCTATAGTTCTCATGGTCAGTGGATGCACCAACTCTGTGCATGGGGATAACAGTGGTGAATATCCACTCAGCTGGGCTGCATCCCATGGTTACACTATGATTTCAAAGTTTTTCCAATGCTGTTGGTAATTCATGTTGGACACCGTGTAGGACACAGTCTGGGATGTAAGCAGGTACAATAAATGCTGTGTTTGTCACCTTAGAGAGACCATTTACTACCTGCTCTTTAGAGATACAAGGCACAGGACAGTTTCTAGGGATGTCATGGTGTACATGCAGTGGGGAGAGAGGAGTGGAGTTGTCACAGAACCTGTCAGTCAGCATGTTAGCTATGTCAATGGGCTCATAATATGAAATATCATTATGTACAAGATTGGCAACAATGTGGGCCTTTCCTTTTATATTAAACATGTAACTACACAATGTCTCATAGTTGTCCTTTGTGGAGAAGGCTAATTTTGTCCTATGTGTTGGTTTGCAGGACTTCACAACAGCACTTATTTGCTTGTTTTAGCTGAGGATGGACTGCTACCATTTTAAGGGGGCTCCCTCCCTCCTAATGTTAGACACCAACGTCTACCTCTTATTGTAAAGCCTCCTAATGGCAGTTGTCCACCAGGCAGGTTTGCTGTGCCATGTGGAGCTTGTTGGTACAGGTGAGTCAATGTAGTTGTACAGGTGCTTGTATAAGGTACTGGTGTAAACCTCAGCATAATTGCCTGTTCCATCTATGGGAATGGTGCAGTCAAGCTATTCATACCATCTCATAGGTTATAATCTGCTTTGTTGAACTTTATTACTTTATATGTTGCAAAGGAGGGGGGAGGATCTCACATATGATAATTACTTTGAATGAGACCATTTTGTGGTCATATCTCATCAGGGAGGACCTCACTGTGGAGGATCTACATGGTCACCCATATTGGTAAACACCTGATCCAGTACGTTGTCTCCCTTTGTGTGGATCTCAACCCACTGGTCCAGGACATTGTAATTAAGGAAGTCGACTAACCTCTAGGCAAGTGTATTTGAGAACGAGTAATCTACCCAGTTGATGGGTAGTTAAAGTCAACCAAAACCATCTTGTCTTGATGTACCTTGATAGACTGAAGTAGCTCCATTTAAGCACAGTGGGTGTTCTGATTCATGGAGTTGATCCTGTAGCTGGCAATGGCTTGATTAGGTGCCCTACAAGCAGTCAATAGCACCTGCAGTTTCTCCAGGGAATCATACTGTCTAACCAATCTGTATATCTATCTATCCTTAATGAATATGGATATATCACCACTTTGCATGCTTTAAGTTTCAGATCTGAACATGTGAAAGATGTGCATCCTGGTATGGTTGTGGTACTCTCCACAGCCTTGTCCCAGGTGTCTGTGACTGCACAAATGGCTTCATCTTCCAAGGCTGGGACAGTTTCCACTGAGTAGAGTTTAGTGGTGACATTCCTACCATTTAGCAGCATAACCATGATGTTGCTTGTAGATGGCATTTTCTCATTGGAACATTTTTCCTTGTGACACTCCCTAAAAGGCACTCTATGGGAGTGGTAACAGCCAAGTCATGTCTCTGCATACAGTTCAGAGAGGTATGTCTCAAGTTGTACACACCAACAGGATCTATGACGTGGCCATAACAGTACCTGATGTCGACAGACTTGAGTGCACATGTGATATGGCATATGCTGGCACCTCACAGAAAGTTAACTGAGACTTTTCCCTTATGTAGCCTGGTGAGAGGCACATCAGTGTGTCTCATGATGTAATCACCTATGAGTAATATGTTTGATTCTGTGTTTTGCCTTATTTGTTTCACCGGTGAGACAGTGGTGCATGAGGTATTAGCTGTATTGTGTTCTGCAGAGGTATGATTATGTATAACAAGCTTGTGTTTGGGTTTTTGAGGTGTCACTTCTTTACTTATGTATCTGGTAAAGACCTCCGCACATGCAGGCATGTATGATGTGGGTTTGGATGGGGTAGGATATGCTCCTTCTAGACATTTACTTCTCTGCAGTCATGTCCACTGTCATTGGCCTCTGACTGACTAAATTTGCAGAAGATTGCAAATTAGGAGGTGTCAGTGAATCCCACACTGACTCAACAGTTATCCATAATAGGCTGACACAGACATTCTGTTGTTGTCTGCACACTTCCAACAGCTGATCCAGTAGTCAGAGACTTACGGGCACATAGTTAGTGATCTAGCCTCTGACTGTCATGGGTTGGTAATATCTGGGGATGCATTCTGTGTAACGCAACATATAAACAAAGGTGTGGCATGCAAATCCAAGACAGTCATTGTTCCACTATATTTGGCATCCATCACACCTACCATTGAGTGCAATTCCACCTTTGGTAACCAAGCATATACTGTTTTACCTTTCTGATGGCATTTTTCTTTTGAGCTCTCATTCCATCCTTTGCTCTGACTTCAATGGGTTTATTGTAGATGTGAACCCATAGTTGTGTCCTACACAATCCTGAAAGTGAAACGTAAACAATGCCATGAGACACCTTTCATTGTGTGACTACACATCCCTTACAACAGCATCCAATGTAACATACACAGCATAATGTGGTTTCACATTACAAATGACAGCATTTAAACTGTGTGACTGACCAGTACAAGTAGCATGTCAAAGGAAACAATGGATAAAACCACTACATATTAATTTAGATAGTCACCCTGTGCATCAGCAATGTAGCTTAATTTCCCATGACAATGATGACTGGTATGTGGCACAGTTAGCATCATTTGCACAGGGTGTTGTATGGGGGTGCAGGAGGCCTAGGCAGACCCAATGGGTTGGCAAGCATGTGTAAGACAGAAAGGGGTGCAGGCAATACAGATCATGTAAATGTGGTGTGTCTGTCTGTAGGTGACCTGAGTGTGACAGTGGTGTGTGAGTGCCTGTGTGAACACAGCCAAGCTCAGTGCTAGCCCTACATGAAGGTATGTTGGACAGCTTTGAGCTGTGCATGGTAGAGCTGACAGTTCATCATCTCCACCCTCGAGCATGAGAACTGGCTCTGGCAAGAGTTGCACTGGCATCTCCATGCCCAAGGACAGATGCTGGGCTACTACTTGAGGGTGATTGCTGTCTGTTGGGACCGTTTCCTCCACAGGACCATGTAGGTCCACAAGTCCATGGCCTGCCACATCTTGGTATGGTCAGCACACTCCCCTCTGGAGTGCTGGATGTACTGTCACTACATGGGCATGATTGTTCATGGCCATGTAGACTCTCAGCAGATGTAGTTGCTGACCTACATTCATGAGTCCGATGCTCAACTCCAGCCAGATGTTCCATCACAGACAATGTGCATTCCAAAGCAGACAGTGTGCAATCTCTCTCAGACCATCTTTCCACTGCATCAGTCAACCGATCCAGGGTATCAGCAACATTTTGGAGGCAGTCATGGATGTAAGACTCTGATGCATCCATAATCCTGAGCATTCTTCTGGAGTTCCTTCCAGAACATGCCTGTGCCTCCATGTGATGATACAGTTTGACACTGTTTGAACTTGGATTACTACAATTTTGTTTGGTTGAACTGCTTTAGCAGTTTTCAGTGCATTTTTTTGTCTTTCTCATATGATAGGGTGGAAATACTTGGTAGAAATATTACATCAGCGCGAAGAGTTTTGTAGTACATATGTATTACATAGATCTGTGTGTGCTACAGGCTGCAGCTGCTGCTGCAGGCAATAAGAATAGTGAGATAGGCTGCAGAATGTGGAGGAAAACAATACTTATGAGTAACGGTGTGACCTATGGAAGCCTTTGTCTACATCCAGAGCCTTAGTGAGGGAACACATCCAACAGGAAATTGAGGTATGTGTTTAAGACAAGTATGTTAGCCATAGGTATCATTAACAGCATAAAATGCAACATTTTTGTTGTGTCCTTGAAGAAGATGGGGGGTATATTTACCTTTATTTTAACCATTTGAAAAACTGCCAAGCCATGTGTTATCTTATGGTAGTCTTCTGGAAAGTGTGCGCTGGCAACCCTTGTTGCTAATACGACCTCCATATGTGCATGTTATTTGTGCAGCTGTGCTAATCTGTAATATCAGTAGCAAATGACTGTGTACTGCAGTCTGATATTACTGGACCTCCTTTGAATTACATAATTTAAAATCTTCTGTGAATGCATCGTAATGCATGATCTGACACTCTATGGACTTTCTAGTGTTGTAATAGGAATATGTTGACTGTGTTCCTATCTGCAGGCCTTTGACTTCCATCATTGAAAAGCAGACAGTCCATCTGAAATGCTTTGGGTGGATAAATAGGCGATGAGACTGTCATTCATGTCAGAATTCACAATGGTGATGTACACATACAAGTTTTTGAAATGCTAGACACCACTGCATTTGAACCCATGACTATGTGTACCAAAAATTAATGTTTTGAAACTATCTAACAGAATAAGCTTCTGAGGCACTGTTACAGCAGGCATATTTTTCAGTATATAATTACACACTTACATGCTGTTACCCCATTTACATCCATTATTCTGTGTATGGCTTCATAGGGATGTATTTCTCCACCAGAGTCCCAGTTAAACACCTATTTTTCCACTAATGTTTTAGCAGGTATATTTTTAAATGTTGCAGATATAATTGCACAGTTACCTACTGTTGGAGACCTCACTTATACACATTATTATATGTCTGGATTTATAGGTTCATAGGTAGGTACTAGGCTATCAGCCCAAGGGTCTACGTAAGCCTAGCCAACAAGGTTCCCTGGCTTATGCCACCCAAGAAAGTTATTTTCCTGTGCCACTGTCGAGCAGAGACACAGAAATGATCCCCAGGGTGTATTTCCTATTTCCCATCCACTCATCAAGATTTTTCTTGAAGAGTGCTAATGAAGACCTTTGCTTGACATAGATAGGGAGCCTGTTCCAGAGTATGGGAAGTCTCCGGGACAAGAATCTATCCCTCCAGCATGTCCTGTTTATTGTGGTGACAACGGCTCTGAGTTTGACATAGCTTTATATGTTACGCAGAGGTCACCTCAGATTAGGCGATATGCTACGGAGTAAAGCTGGAGTTTTTGAGTAGGGCATTTGTTTGAGGCCAGTAATCCTCTTTGTGAGGTACTTCTGTGGCCTTTTCAGCTGCTGCAGATATCCTGTGAGGTACATTCCAAAAGGGCATTGTACTCTATAATAGATCTAATGAGTGTCGAGTAGAGTAGAATAATGTCCTCTTTTTTTCCTGGATGAGAACCCTTTTATGATGAGGTGTGCCATGTAGAAGGACTTCTTGACTACTGTGGCAATATGACTATCAAAGGAGAGACTACTGTCCACCTGGGTCCCAAGGTCTCTTATCACACATTCGGTGTTAAGTAGATTGCTGCCTATGTGGTAGTTCATGGCTACAGAGTTTTTACCAAAGGAGATGACACTGCACTTTTTGGCATTGAGCTTGAGGCCATGGCTTTGACACCAGGCATCTGTCTCAGCAAGGCCCTTCTGTAGGATGCCCACATCATTTGGGGACTTGACTATGGCTCCTAGTTTGTAGTCGTCTGTGAACTTCATTAGCCAGAGGCCTTCTGTGTTAGCCTGTACTTCAGACAAGTAGATACCAAACAGGAGAGGTCCCAGGACTGAACCCTGTGGTACTCGACTTGTCACTGGTTTGAGGTCAGATTTGGCGTCTGCAACTTTTACAGTGTGGGTTCTGTCAGTGAGCCAGTTGGCAATCCATCTTGTGATGTAGGGATTTATACTTAGTTTAGTGAGTTTAGCTATAATTCCAGAATGGGAGATGGTGTTGAAAGCCTTGGCGAGGTCAAGATAGGCTGTGTGAACCACCTTACCCTCATCTACGTCTTTGTTGACTGCCTCAAAGAAGTTGATCAGGTTCAGGTGGCATGATCTGCCTTTCACAAACCCGAGCTGGGTGGGATCCAGAGTTTGGAGTTTACCAATGTCTTTGTTTATGAGTTCCATGATGATATGTTCCATGGCCTTGCAGACCAGGCTCGTCAGGCTAATACAGCGATAGTTCCCAGGATCAGTGGTGGCTCCCCCTTTGTGGAGTGGGATAACTGTTGCTGTGCACCATTCAGTGGGCACAAAGCCTGATGCGAGGCTATTATTGAACATGGTGCTTAGGTGGGGAGCCAGTTCATTCTGAAGATTGTGTAAAACGCAGCCTGGGATCTTGTCCGGTCCCATGGATGCTATGTTTTTGGCTTTAGAGAGTGCAGATTTTACCTGCATAGTTGTGATTACAGGGACTGCACTCTTCTTGTATAGATATGGGCCCTTTAGGGGGTATGGGAGGGTAAAGTTAGCACTGACCCTATCTGCACCTATAATGTTGTATTCCTATACATGAGTTCAACATACATTCCCATTTTTCCATTACTCTATTATCAAATTTGTGTGACACGCCACAGTGCGCAGCATTGCTTAAATGTGCTTAATGATGGGAGGATGGCAGTTATTATGTTTTGTTTAAAACTCCTATGTTAATTAACAGCTGTGTGGCTTGGCAGGTTGATGCACTGGTATTCAGGTATGATGGTCCCAGGTTTAAAATAGGGTGCAGGTGTACTTTATGAAGGTGATTAATATTATTTCACAAACATATATCAATGTAGCTCCATTTAGCTGAGCTTAACACAAAGAAATCTTTTAAGAAATGAAAAATGGGGACAGTGGTGAAATGGGGTGCAAGCAGGGGGAAAACAGAGTGAAAGGCAGGTAGGTATGTGCAGGAAGGGTATAGGAAAGAACCATAGCTATCCATTTCTTGTACAGCAACAACTGTGCACTTTAACAGATTTTTTTAGCTGAATTTGGACTGTCACCCTCATCGGGAGAGGTAAACTCAACATACGTACATTGTCAAGACAATTGGAGCAAATTAAGTATGCCCAGTGGACATGTGTGTGAAATGAAAAGCTATGTATGGGGCAATGTTTTTTTTTTTAGGACAGGTGCCTATTTTTTTATTTTTTTAAGGAGACAGTGGAATGTTGGGGAAGGGACATAGGTACATGTGGGGGAGGTAAGTTGGGAAGGTGAGGAAGCTTTTGCAGACAGACAAGACAGCAGATAGGGTTGGTGTGTGACATAAGAGGTGGGTGAACACTTTGGTTGGGGAGGGTGTTGTGGAATCCCAGTCCAATGGACATTAGACATGGTAGCAGTGTGACTCAAGTCCTCATTCATGGGACTGTCAGCACTGTACCTTCACTGCTTCTGTGAAGGCAGTGGTTGATGCTGGCATATGGGACAAAACTGCCCCACCAGGATGGACAGCATGACCTCCATCCAACATATTCATGCACTGAGAGTTTGGCTCAGCAGCCTACTCATTATGACTGGCAGTTCCCCATGGGTGACATACCCACCCCCTCCACTTCCACTCCCAGAAGGGAGACCAACCCCAACCTGTGGGGTAGAACTGCCTGATGGCACAGATAGTGCAGGAGCAGCAGAGGGGGTGCTGCCAGGCTGCGGCCCAGACATGCTGGGCCTCAGTGCCACAGCCGGGGAGCCAAGGTACGTGGATTGCCTGGAACTGGCTTACCTTGTCATGCTGTGGTAAATTAAATATAAAATAAGGTAAAAATAAACATAACCAAACAAATGTTAGTATTAACCTAATAGAAGATAATTATGATTAATCAAAAGAAATAGAAAATAATATAATGAGGAACACAACAATAAATAACGTAAATCAAAGTATATTAACAGAAAAGCAACATGAAATTATATATAAGGTCACCATAAGAGGTAGTTACAAATAATGTATGTAAGATTTCAGTCATGAGTACAGTGACTGCAAATATTGTATAGATGATGTTGCAGGTACATAGCTCTCAACTTGTTAGCAGGGGACATTATAGGCCAAGCTGTACCAAATGGTGCTACAAAGGCACAACTTCAGGGAACATTTTTATGTAGTGTGCTCATACATTAGAAGGAAGGTGTTCTGATAACAGATTTGCCAATAAATTGCATTCCAAGTAATGTCATGTATTTTTTAATCAAGGACCAGGCATATGGAGCAGTAGTGATTACATTCTGCAAAAATCGTGACAGTTGAGAGGTATGTTTGTGTACAATAATTACATAAGACAGCTGGCCATTTCTCGGTTGGCTGCTATGGGATTAGAACCCACAATCAGTGACTATAGGAATAATGTGTACTTTATCTGAATATAATGAACTTTCAAAACACCATCTCCTTTAAGACTTTTATTGCAACATTTTGAGTGAAACTTACATTTACACACATGCATAGCTGTGTGTGTTATCAGACTGGAGACCAAATGCAGTGACCACATGAATAATGAGCACTTTATTTGAAAACATTAGCTATCAACGCACCATCTCCTTTTACAGTGTAATGCTTAATGTCACAAGAAATCTGGCAGTTACACACATGTATGGCTGTGTAGGATGTCTGTTAACCTAACCGTATACCCTGTTCATATTCTGAGTACTATCTAATGCATATTTTGGGGAAAATTAGCAGAACTGTAGCTTGACACTTCATCAGGGTATTGCACTGCATTTATTTCTGAAATTTGTTCCTGCATTATATATTAGTTAATATGTAACAGTTGACTAGTGTCAGATTAGAACACACATATAGGTGAGTACAGGAATAATAAACCCTTATTTGAAAAGATTACATATCAAAGCACAGTCTTGTTTTAAACTTTATTGATAATGTTTCTTAAAATTTGGCATTTAGACACATGGATAGCTGTCCAGGACTACATTTAACTTTAATGTTCATTGATTGAGTGGAATATGCAGCATTATTTCAGACAAGATGAGCAGAACACAGGTTTGAACCTTATTCTGGGTATTGCACTGCATTTGGTTCTGATATTTTTTGCTGGATTCTTTATTCACTTGACTTGTGTCAGATTAGAACACACATGCAGTGAATACAGGAATAGTGAACACTTTATTTGAAAACATTATCCATCAAAGCACTATTACCCTTTAGAATGTATTGATTAATATTGCTTCAACTATGACTTGTAGACCATGGATAGCTGTGTAGGGCTTCTGATAACTAACCCATATACCCTGTTCATTTATTGAGTGCAGCTAACAGCATATTTCAGACAATGACTAGCCAAGAACAATGACTCTTAATCTGGGTAGACCCCAACATTTGGAAGCTTTACTACACATTGCTGCATGTTTACTTACTTTAACCTGCTTTACCATTTCAGGTAAGGTAGTGACACATTAATAAAGATGTAAGATGTCCCATGTATGTCATACCTGACTGTTAAGACTGCAAACTCTGTAATTTATTGTACAATTACGTTATGCATTAAGTTGTTACTTTGATGTTTTCCTACTTACCACACGATTGCTTCATCCTGACCAGGCACCCTGCATGGGACTGGACATTGTGAACCCTCTCTTCTGCAGCTGTGGGAAGAGAAGCAAACCATTATGTATATCAGTTTTGCACAAATTCAGTGTGTATATTTCTAAATTACTGGCAAACATACTTAAATATCTGTGGCGTTTGTCCTCCCCTAGCCTCTTGGACCCAGGTGCCCAAGGTTCCCCTCTCCCTATACCTCAGGTGATCATAGTGGTGACGACACTGCTCACCAGTGCAGAGGATATGAGTACCAATGATAAGTTCCCTGGCCAACCGATCCCAGGCCTCAGACTTACACTCTGAGCCTGGTAATCACCCTGCAGCAGCTGGGGTTCATAATTAACCAGCAGTCCAACAAAAACTCTAGATTCCTGCACTCCCCACTTCTGTGCACAAATGCACACTCCTTCACCAACAGCACCAGGCATATCTACAGCCAAGTTGACTCTCAAGAATGATGTGAAATTCCTGCCTATTGGCTTTTAAATATGCTGCATTCCCACCCTTGCACATCATGCTGTAACTTTCAAAAAAGCACTGCACCACTTAGCATCACGCAAACTTGCACAAACCATGTGTAAGCACAACTTACCAATGTGCAAACAGGAATAGACAGTTGACCATGTTTAAGCACTGCCTAACATCTCGCATGTTTTCCAAATGTAACAATTTTTTAAATTTTAAATTAAATTGATGTTTCAGTCACCTGACACATTTTCACAGCAATAAATAAAAAAAATATAATTGCTCAGGACTCAAATCTGGGATCTACTACACTATAGGTCATGACTCAACCTATCTAGCCACTGGGATAGTGAAGAGAACTCATATATCTTCACATATACTACAAAGGTGCCTGCAAGCATAGCGCAGCTTCGCTGTGTGAGTTTGTGCATCACTAAGCACAGCAGAACTACAACAATTGAATACATCTGTTTTCTATTTTTAAATGTCTAGTGGATGTCTGCTGTATATATTAGTGCAGCTAAGCATAGGTAAACAACGCACCGCATCTCACAAACAACCATATGGGAAAAAAGTTAATTAAAATTGAATGCATCCGGTTTATATTTTTAGATGTCTAGCAGTATGTCTACTGTATATATGAGTAATGCTAAGCATAGCTGTGCAATGCAAACAAGCACATACATGTAAAGAAAATAAAAATTAAATTTGCAATTTCATGAAGTAATATCTGTTGTTCACCTTTCAGTCTAGGTTATTGGGCCAAAAGGTATTGTTCTGTGCTTACTAACTCTCCAGACATTTTCTGGACAGTACACAAGTATTGCACAGCCTCTATAGTATTGCTTACATGGATACATGGATTCAACATCTGCATTACTGTACTCTCCCTTGGCAGTGGACTATACATAATATGTATGGCGTGCTGCTGAGGAGGAACCATAGCTGTGTACACTGGTACATTCAGTGTAGGCTCTTCATGGAACCTACATGGATTTAATTGAATCTTGGGGTGCTTCTATTGGTAGTAAGAGAGAGAGAGAGAGAGAGAGAGAGAGAGAGTGATGTAGCTCAGGTAAGGTGTTACCATTGGATGAAATGCTCTCAGACTGGATGTCAAGTTTCATTTCTCAGGCTTCACTTCCTTCTTCTCTCAAGGTGAATTTCATAACATCTATTTCTCAAACATATAACAATTTGGTTATGAAAGGAGACCAACACATAACCTTCTTTGTTAGGGTGCTTAATAATAGGGTGGTCCTTGCAATGAGAAGTATCAACTTTGCCCACTGTATAGTTAAGCAGACTATAGTCAAATCTTGGTTACAGCTGTTTAAAGTAAGTGTATTTTTTCTGCTGGATGAAATGCCATCTGAAGACATGAATATTTATATTTTGCAATAAGTACATTTACTTTAGTTGTTTTTCTTACTTCCACTGTTAAATGGTTTGCTATTTTACTGCAGATGTAAAGCTGTTGTAGTACTTTATCTACTAAATCATTACTGTGGTATCTGAATGACACAGATGGATCTAACCATAAGACTAAATATTACTGGCTGCATACCTTGGTTATATGTGTGCCAATTGGCTACCTTGATAAACAGTCAGTTTTTGCAAGAGTCTGAAAGTATACCTGTACACTTGGAAAGATTAAGCATGAACGTATTAGCAATAAGTCAAGAGCACACATTGTTTAAGTCTTCATGGAGCCACTTATGAAATAATGCCAATTTTTTGGCCTTTTTAAAGGGAATCAGATCATCCACATACATAGTGGTATACAGATTAGGTAGAGGAAGTGTTCATTAATCAACAAAGAGAAAAGGATAGGGCACAACCATTGGTGTATCTAGTCCTTCTGGCACTCAGGGATTTTCACCAATCTGTTGCTCTCCCCAGCTTTAAAATAAGATCCAGAAATTAAAAAAAACTTTCTTTACTTTAAAGTGTAACAAAGGCTTGTTATGGGTAAAAGGGAGCAATGGCTCTGAGTGCTTTAGCTGTAACATGTAATGCATTATAGGCATTCATTTCTGAATGTTGATAATAAATTAAACCACATACTGCTCTAATGGGCTTCCACAAATAAATTGCAGGCATTGAAAAACTCAGTGGCTGTAGTGAAGATCTTGCTATCTGACAGCTTGCACTTGGGGTTGGCTGCCCCCTTCTCTGCACCTTAGCTAGGCCTTTCAGACCAGTAATGATCCTTGATGGACACCAGCAAACAGTTTCTCTTGATTAAGAATACATTTCATCTATCATTGCACTGATGTTATAAGAGAAGTATGTTTCTTTATGTAGAGTGGAGTATGAATCCATAGAAGTGGTATTCTATGTGATACCTAGCTGTTCCTCTAACATGTTTTATTTATGCTGAGATCCTTTGATCAGGTGCTCACTCCACCACTGGACCTACAAACGTGCAATATGTCATATGGAATAGGGTCTTTTGGTGCACTATACTCAAAAGCAAAGGTTGTCTTTTAGCAGCCTGTATGATTCCAAGAAGAGGGACAAGGATTTGAGATGGCCTGCATGTTTTTTTGCATGATTTAGACCCTTATTTTTTACCAAGAAAGTACTGCAGTCATTCCAGCTGTGACAAGTGTTTGGACAGGACATTGTATTCAATGCTTGACTTAATGAAAGACAGGTACAATGCAGTGATGTGATCATCCTTGAACCTGGATGTCATAGCATTAGATATAAGCTGTGTGGCTAAAAAGCACGTCCTTACAATAGTGGATATGTAGTGATGAAAGAACAGTTTAACTGATCCCTGACTACAGAATGAACTTTTAGAGTGTGTTTTCAAGGGACTACTTTTAAATCCCAAAGACCACATTACCAAAGATGAAAATCCTGAAACCACAATCACTATACCACAAAAACTTGAATGTCGGTGTTTGATCATGGTAAGTATACACTTGTCCAATGTGAAATGGAAAGCACACCGAGGTAAGTAACATCCAGCTAGGTGGGGGGCTGTGTCCCCCCCAAAATTAATATACAAACTCCAGGATTGCACTACAGTAGAGAAAAGGGCATGTTGGCCTCAAAGTGTGTTCCGTTTAGCAGTGGCCAACTATTTACTTACTATGGTAAAACACCAACGTTCAGGCTTCTGAGGCTTCATGATTTTCTTCTCGGGATTTTCATCTTTGGAAATGTGGTCTTTGGGATTTAGAAGTAGACCCGTTTTCAACATTGCTGTTACAAGGGAAGTCATGGTTGCCAAAGGATACAATTATAGATTTCTTTGCATTTACTTTTAGTCCATGGGTTTGACACATGCTAATAGTTTGGGAAAAGTCGTCTTGGAGTATCTTGGAGTCCCTCTGAGGAGTTTATGAGGGCCTCAAGTTTACATTCAATTGCAGATTTGGTAAGCTATAATTTTCTGGGTTCCATTTGTGAGCAAATTTGCTTTCCAATGAATAATATAGGGATTAGCATTTAACTGAGATGGTTTTTCTTCAATACCTATGTGTGGGAAGGTATTGAGCACCTTTGTGAGATCAGTGACCTTGAAAAAGTTGAAAAGGTTAAGTAGGTTATGTAAGCAGATTCTCCCCTTGATGAATCTGAACTGACTTGTGTCAAGAATTTCTAGGTTACCTATGTTCTTCTTTCGTAATTCCATGATGATCCTTTCCATAGCCTTTCAGATAAGGCTGATCAATATTATTGGTGTATAATTACCCATATCTGTTGATGTCCCACATTTGTGCTAGGGGATGACTATTACAGTTCTCCCTTCATCCAGAACAATGCCTGTTTGGAGAGTGGTAATGAATAGCCTATGTTTGTGGAGGGAGGGAGATCTGACAAGTCATGTTTAAGACTGACCAATAGGCAGCTCAGAAACTGCAAATTAAATTTCTGTCACTACAATCAGCAATCACAACAATTGCATCTATTGTTATTTATTTCTGCTTGGTGAGGTACCATAGCAGCATCACATCCCTTCTTTTTTACTCAATTGAAAAATGTATTTTCATTTTTTGTTAATCAAATACCATTCAGCTATAACCAACACTAAATCAAAAAAATCACTAATTTTTAGAATTTCAGTTTTTTTAGCTGTAAATCACATATTTTAGTTGAATTAAGGCGATACAAATTTACACTGCTACAAACTGAGATGCATATTGTTTGTGAGCCACATTATCCAGAGTCCTGTAAATAAAACATTCACATTGTTTCATGACAAATGTGGTTCTTAAAATAGGCAGGTGTATTTATAGTTCTTCTGGAACATCTTGGAAATAGTCTTGCAATGTTAAAATCATTTACTTCTTGATTGACCCCCTTTCTTGAGCCATCTTCCAGGTTTTGAATTGCTTTGAACTGCATAATATTAAACGTAGCTCATGTTCTGAGCAGACCTGTGAGAATTCCATTCATCAAACTACTAATGAAATAAATAATTCAAAGTGCACAAAGGGTTAACCTGCAAATAGATCTTGAACAATTTTAATACAAAAGGATTAAAATAATGTTCCCTTGAAGAAAGTAAGGGACAGATTATGCACAGCTTTCTGTAATCAGTATCATGGGTGACAGCGCTCCTCAGTCCCCACTTACACTGCTGCCACATGCTAATGAGCTTTCTTAGAGGCAGTGACAAGTGGAATCAGATGCTTGCTACCCTTAGGCTGCTTCATTTTCACTGTATCACCAAGGGAACTGACATCTGAGTCATGCAATTATGATAATTAAAAATGCAGAAATGTGACTCCTCAGCTTGTCCTGTTTTCAAGCATGGCTTGGGAAAAGATGACAAACTCCACAGTGCCAATATGAATCTGTAAGCCAATGGAGTGGTAACAGAAGGAGATCGTTATGCCCACAGTGTTACAACATACAGATTCAAGAATGAAGACTATAATTCGGTAATTTTTATTTCCCTTATTGAAACATTTCTTACTTTTTTAGGGTATCCATTGCATTAATAGTTCAGTTTTTAATGAGAAAAAAATAGTACAGATAACAATTTTGCTTTATGATACATTTCTGCTGCATGATACTCTGCAATATATAAAAATAAAAAAGATAGAAATTCATGTTTGGTAGCAGTAAAGCCATAGAAATAAACATTTTCAAACTAAAACCTGGCAGTAATTATTAACAGCAACTGTCTTAAAGCAGGCAAGTGCAGAATATTGGACATATCTTATTATGGCCCTGTACACCTTAAGGCACAGAGGGATAGTAACAGGAGTATAACTGTAAACTGCAGCACAAGATACTGACAATCCTTTTAATGAAAGTTGTCAGTGTTTTACATTTAAATCATATGTCATGCATTTGACATATTATTGCATCCCTGAGGAAAGGCATGCAATTGAGAAGAGAAAGGAGGCATGTTTGTAAGATCTTATAAAGATCAAGTGATGACATACTGTTTGTAAAATGACTGCCCAAGAACTGTTGCAGGAGCCTCTGCATGCAAAATATAACCTCTTTTATCTCATGCATGCAGGCAATCACACACACACACACACACACACACACACACACACACACACACACACACACGCACACACGCACACGCGCGCGCGCACTCGCACTCAAAATTAACATACAGTTGTATTCAGAATTCACGGTATCAGCTTCCACGGTATCAGCTTCCATGAAAGAAGCTAATTTGTTCCTACTGTGCAGTGTTTGAACTTCAGAAAAAATTTTCTTTTTCTCTTTCTTTCTTTCTTGTTTTGCATTGCTCACATTGCAGAATAACTTTTGAAAGGAATCAAAGCTTGTATCCTGGAGTACAGGAAACATACACCGTTAAAAAAACTCATAAAATGGCTGAATCAACGTGATGTATGAATAAATGAAGTCACTGAGCAATAAATAAAACCAGAATCCTTTAATGCAAAATGTGAGCGCTTTCGCAGTGTAAGCACTGCTTCATCACACATAATTAACAAACACTCATCATGACTTAAATAGTAGGGGCAAAAACCCTACATCCAATCAGCATTTTCCACATAAATAAAGTGACATGCACTCATATAATACATATACAAAATACATCATACGATATCAGTACAACATCTGCCTTGCAAAAAAAATCAATTTCTACGATCTTACATAAAAATACATATTTGAACATCCTTGAAAATCACCATGAAAACTAAAAAAGAGAATCCAAAGGCTGTTCCTAGACTTGTCCCTGTCATTGCTTTTATTCAGTCTCTAATCTACTAAGCTTCTTAGTAAGAGGATCCTAGATCTGGATGCACTTAACTATATCTTGATTTTAAATTGCTTTAATGTAGTATTTATTTCTACTCCAACTAGCTTTCATGGCACACTGGGCACATTATATATATAGCGATTGTCTAGTGTCACTCACCCGGAAAAGTGCTATAGGATACCTGACTGACCTATGGCTTTGTGGCCATGGCTTACATATTAACATTTGGAGTGGTGCTCTCTACTGATTCTATGACTTTCTAAGATGGCTTAATTGATGTCCTAGTTTAAACTGACTGGTTTATGGTTATCTGATTGGACTGGCCAGTGGCAGACAAATGAATATTGTTATCAGAGGATACAATGATTTCTGCTGGACTGTCCCCTTGCTATATTTTTTTTTCTGCAGATTGACTAATCTAGTACTTGCTTCCAGAGATGTGGGTTCTACCTTTCTGGACTAAGTCATCTTTTTCTTACAAGAAGGACATTCTTATCATTATTAACTGTCACTGTTGATTTTAATTAATTGGCTTTTACTTACTGTGGACATTTATAGCCTCTGACTGTAATCTTTGCCTACAGATTTATTTTAGTCTCAAGGACTTCCTCAATTTCAGTTACATTTTGAGGTAGATCTAATATACTGCTATTATTTTAATTGGCATGTATTTCTTACAGATACTTTGTTTTCTTTTTTCTTCTAGTTTTCACAATTTCTTGAATTTGTTTTTATTCCATTGCTAGTTTGTTCTTACTTGCAACTATTACTTTTACTTATGGGTATCTTCAATCTCTATTTCTTTTATTGTTATTTCTGTCTACACTTTTTACTTACATATACCTGGGGATTCATAACGAATTTCACTTCTCACAGTATGGGCTGAGGTAAAAAGGGTCTGCTTCCAAAATGCAGTATTTTGTGATTCAGAGACAATGGGGAAAGATTATTATTATCAGTGAATTTGCATGTCTCAGAATCAGTATTAAATCCCAAGAAAGTAGATCAGCACTTTCTTGTGGTAGTTGACAATTGTGGCTACATTGTGTTAGCACAGGAACTGCCCCCAGTTACTTTCCCACACATAAACAAAACACCCTATACAGTTTAACTGTTCCTATAGTCAGAATGTCCAGATGTCTCCTTTTGCCCTGCCCTATTAATTCACTGATGATTTGAGTCAGCCCTCGATGCCATACATTTAGGTTTCACATTTCACATTTCACACCCTTCAGTAAATGCATGACAGCACAAAAGCTGTTATCCTGGTGATTTTCAAAATTAGTAAGAGGAATACTTAAAATCAGTCCATGATTGTGGATTTGCCTTTTTGTCTTGCTCTATGAGGCTGAGAAATATGATTAATGTTCCCAGTCTCTCTTCCTTGTAACTCAAGAACTGCTGCAGGCATTGAATAATGCATGAGACCCTCATTGTATGTCCAAATACCCCTTCTATATTAACTCAACAGTTAACACAGTGAGTTAATATGGCAGTGCCCTTTGCTGATGATGCAGAGTTTAAATACCCCCATTTGTACTTGCATTTTTTTTTATTTTTTTCTTAGGTTTTATAAGTAATATCCCTGTTGTCTTGTAGTGGTGTTGAGGAGCAATCCTCTGCATGGGCAGTGGGAGGATATGGTGTTGAAATCCCTAGTGGATCCCTGTGCCGAAATGTATATATACATTTTTTTTACTTTTAAGGTATGCTATTTACTGTAGTTCTGATACACAGTGCCCCCTTTCTAACATGTTAGTAAATAGTTCTACCTCATTCCATATTCCATTTAAGTGCTATTTAGGTGTTAGTTTAAAGAGTTTTCCCTGGGGTCTATTGATTTCCCCTCACTCCATGTTGCTGGCTGTACTCATTAGTCTAGGGGTGTATAAAAGTATGACAGCCCCCCCACACACAGGGACTCACCCATTCACCCATACACACACACCTAATGTACACCCTCACTAACTCTCTACTGCAACCTCCCAAGCAGATAAAGATACACAGATGAAGCCCCTCACATATACTAATACACACACACCCTAACACTACCTTACCCCAAAACTGCTAAGCATTTACCTGTACTGCAATGGATGAACATGGCTTTTGGCCATGTTATTTACCACGGACAGCTAGGAGCACCTGTGCTAATTTACACAGGTGATCTTAGCATATTAGACATATTAGCATATATGCCTTTCTCCAAGAATATTTCTATTATATAATGACATTTTGAAGAAGAAATGCTTACCTTCATAAAATAAAGTTATTACAGAAAAGCAATTTAGTTTTTCTGCGAATTTTGTCTTATAAAGAATCTAAACAATCTACTGCATATGCATTCAGCATGTGTCTATGAATGTTTGCACAGTATGTCTCAGTTTCTACTTTTTCTTTTTAATTTAGTGTTTCAGGTAGCTGCTAGTCATAATATTTACTGTTTTGGCACATCTACTGGCTATAAAACATTACAACTGCTAACATTCTCTGTTAAAATGTCTTCTGATTAAGGGCTATGGTTACAATGTTAAACAATAACCAGCTGTATGTTGTTCTTCTTTTGGCTTTTCCAGGTTAGGGGTTGCCACAGTGGAACTCCGGTCCGCTAACGATTGGCTGTAGATTTTTTTTACAGTGCCAGCTCGATGCCCAACCTTCAACGAAGGCATGCCCATACACACATGTCTTTCGAACATCACTCGACCGCAGGGAGGACATGCAGACTCCACACAGAAGGCGCTCCAGCCGAGAATCGAATGGGAGAACCTCTTGCTGTGAGGCGAAAATGCTACCTCTGCTCCACCACGGCTTAATAACCAGTTATATAAGAAAATAAAAAGAAAAGAAATTGATAAAAAAATATTGGTTTTGGATAGTTGGTTATATAAAATTGTTGGGTTCATATTATGTTATTGAATTGTTAAAAGTTCAAATGTCATATGTTCAAACCCATATGATCAAGCTTTAACAGTTCTAACGTTTCAACGGAGATCTCCATACAGTGCGGAATGGGAAGATTTCCCTTTCCTGCACTGTAATGTGATCTCAGAGTTGGTATATTTAAAGAGCGGGGGTGTGGGTGGCTTTCGCCCCTCCTTAAAAGGGTCAGGTAAGTTTTTTTCTGTTGTTTAATTTTTTTTTTTTTAGCTTTCCGGACTGTTAAAAGTTTGATCATATGGGTTTGACCATATGATGTTCAAACTTTTAACAATTCAATAAAGTAATATGAACCCGGATTTTCTAGAAGGAAGAATATCAAAGAATGTATATGAATAGGTTTCACTGAAATTGAACTGCAATTCTGAAGATAACAAACTAAAACAATGTGTAAAAAGGTCGCACAGGAAAAACAACTTGCTAAAAAACACAAAACTAAAAACTTAGCAAAGCTAAATTTTTTACTGTGTGATACCTGAAAACTCTTGTATCAGACGCAACATGGGATATATGCAAATTACCCTTTAAGTATATCAGGTGTTTCAGCTAAATGGCAATTCTGAATGTCCATGACTTTTTCTTTTGTCTATTTATGGACAATTTCAGGGCAATAAAGCCAAACCTCTCATGCATGTTTCTACCTTCTTATGGCATCATCAGCACATCACAAGAGGAATGTTTGACTTTTGGAAACACAGGGTTGTCATACCCAACTGATATCCATAAACATTAGGGTGTCTACAAAATATCCCAGCAAACAAACTAAAATAATGAGTAAAAAGGTCACACAGGAAAACCAATTGGTTAAAAAACACAAAAAGAAAAATCTAGCAAAGCTAGACTTTCTACTGTGTGATGCCTTAAAATCTCAATTTTTCTTTTTGTGTTTACATCAAGGATCAGCTCTGAGCCCTTTCTTATTTGCAATAGTGATGGACAGGTTGACAGACGAGATTAGACAGGAGTACCCATAGGCTATGATGTTTGTGGATGACATTGTGATTTGTAATGAGAGTAGGGAACAGGTAGAGAAGACCCTGAGGAGGTGGAGACATGCTCTAGACAGGAGAGGAATGAAGGTCAGCAGAACTAAGAGAGAATGTATGTGTGTAAATGAGAGGGAGGACAGAGGAATGGTGAGGATGCAGGGAGTAGAGTTGGTGAAGGTGGATGAGTTTAAATACTTGGCATCAACAGTTCAGAGTAATGGTGAGTGTGGAAGAGAGGTAAAGAAGAGAGTGCAGGCAGGATGAAGTGGGTGGAGAAGAGTGTCAGGAGTGATTTATGACAGATGGACATCAGTAAGAGTGAAAGGGAAGGTCTACAAGACGGTAGTGAGACCATCTATGTTATATGGGTTGGAGACGGTGGCACTGATGAAAAAACAGAAGTCAGAGCTCCAGGTGGCAGAGTTAACGATGTTAAGATTTGCATTGGTTGTGACAAGGATGGACAAGATTAGAAATGAGTATATTAGCTGGTCAGCTTAGATTGGATGGTTTGGAGACAAACCCAAAGAGGCGAGATTGCATTAGTTTGGACATGTGCTGAGGAAGGATGCTGGGTATATTGGGAGAAGGATACTAAGGATGGATCTGCCAGGTAAAATTGAAAGAGGAAGGCCTAAGATAAGGTTTATGGATGTGGTGAGAGAGAACATGCAGGTGGTTGGTGTGACAGAGCAAGATGCAGAGGACAGGAAGAAATAGAAACAGATGATCCACTGTGGCAACCCCTAATGGGAGCAGCAGAAAGAAAAAAAAGAAGAAGATTGGAGAGACGTCATATATGAATGATAACAAAATCAGCAAGAAAAGTTAAATCATGAATGAAACCGTACTTAAGGACTTCAAAACACAGTTAACTTTGCTGCACATGCCTTGCTCAGTAAACTGCCATACTCAGCTAAAAATCAATAGCATAACTATCTCTTCACATTTTAACAACAGTGTGGTCTCCCCTACCAGCAATCAAGCATCTCACCTACACACTACCACAGCAAATTTCTCTGATTTTTCACACTGTACCCATGCTTTCTACTTCAGGCCAATCTCCCATAATGTAGTGAAGAAAATACTTAAAACATGGCCAGAAAGTACAACCCCTAATACAAATAGTATACACCCCACAATCTCCAACCACCTTACCATAGAAGCCAGAAGGGCTACTGCAAAGAACATGCTTATAATAAAAGTTGGATATGCCTTGACCTTCATCTCCTTACAATACTCACTGCGTACAAACATTTGTTTAAATTCAGTATGTGGATTCATCAACCTCTCTCCACAGATTGAGCACTACTCTACCATTCTGCAACAAGCCATCTGTCTACCACCAGCTGCTCAATCCATCCTGATTCTTTCCTCCCTCCTATATAAAATATTAATTAACAGATTCTGCCTTTCCCACTGAAGCAAACTACTGATAACAGCAACACTCCATTCAATAAGAAATCAGAACAACAGCAATCTCACATCCTATAGTCCCTGCTTTGCCTTTGACACTAGAGAAACAAGCTTGAAAAAAACATTCTGGCTAACTGCAACCACCTGCCCTTTGAACTCATACAAATTGCAGAATACACTGAATACAGGAGAAACTCTATAAAAACTACAAATGCACCTGCTTTATAAACAAAGGGCAAATATCCTAACCAATACTAATATCTTCACCCAGTGCTTAGACCCCTTTTCATTTTCTAGAACAATCTACTGAGTAGTTTTGAGTTGTAAATATGTATATACATTCACTTAATAGAAAATACACAGTACCATCAATGCCTTGCAAGGTAAAACTGGCAATTTAGCCCATATAGATAATGGCAGATTGCATACATAGGTACTTATGGTAATTTAGTTACTGTAACCAAGGTGTTTGAGTAGATGCATGCTGCCAGCCCCTCTCTACAGTTCACATAATGTAATCAACTATAGGTAGATAATGTAGGTAAGATAGGTACATGCTAGCTGGTTAGGTAGCTGCTTGCTGTCTACAGCTCACTTGTTATAACATCATTTTCAGTACTTTCTGTTTTGTCCAGTAAAATAAAATAAATGCTGGCCATTTTAATGTGTGTGTCACTCTGCTAGTTGTACACTGTATAGTGTATTTTAAAAACAATCATTATGGTCACACTGCCATGGGCCATTCCAATCCCTGTATTAGAACATCAAAACATTTGCAGACATTTAAAAAAAGGAGAAACCATAACTTCTGTACTGTACAACATTATAAGCTACTTTTGTTCAGTACCTAATGGTAACAGCACTTGTGAATAATATTGCAAGGTAATTGTACCCTCTATTTTACACCAACAGTGCTTTAAAAATGTTTCTGTACTGTCTATTACTATACTTAGTGTTGTATATGTACTGTGCCTATTTTTAATGTGCACCACTGTATCCAGGTCATGGCTGAAAAATGGGGCCTGATTCCAAAAGACTTCCTCTTAGTATAAGTGACCACTTGCACTGAGAGCAGGTGGCTTGGAATCTGGCCCACTCTGGAAGCCTGTTTATAGATATGCCTTACACCAAGATATGTCACTTACACTAAGAGCAAGTCTTTCAGAATCAAGGCAGATTTGCACTGAGAGCAACTCTTTTGGAATCTGGTCCATGGTCTTCAGACTAGTACATTTGCACTATTAACAGAGCTTTAAATAAATACCAAACAAACCATACAAAAGGTGTTTGCCCCATTCTCCTGTCATTACTCAATACATCCATTGAGCTTTCTTAATCTCAGTGCCTTTAGTTCTAGTAAGGATATGTTCCAGATTTTTTCAGTCTTGTTACTAGATAAACTGAATTATGCTGCATTTGTTTTGTGCATTGATGTTTATTAAGGTATCAACATCTGGGCATAGTATTATTTTTGTTGTCCAGAAAACATGGCAGAAAGAGAGAATGGCACATTTTTGTTAGGATACATCACATAGGTATTGAGTTATCATTTTAGAATTCATCTCAGCATGACATTATACCACTTTGAATTTAATTGCATCTATTTCTTTCCTTCAGCAAATTAAATAGTAAGGCCTTAGACTAATGTATGTTGGACATATGGATGGTGAGCGAGAGGCAAGTACTTTCATGATTTTCAAAAGTTTTAGTAAGCATGCGGTCTCAGCTGAAGGACATCTAGACCGTAAGCACTCATCCAGTCTATTCAAAAATTGCATAGTTTGCAAATTTTCTAATTTCATAAAGTAATCTGTGTAATAGTTATGTAATTGCTTGTGATATGTCTGACTCTTTTTCTTTGTTTTTCCTATTATCATTATTATTATTATTATTATGTCATTCCAAAGCTTGTGTTTTCATTATATTGAATGATATCACTTTTGCAGACTTCAGTATCAAACAGAAATCCCATCTGTTTGACCGATATACAAAGCCAGAAGAAGGAGGTCTCCAGAAAGCAAAAGCCAGTGTGCCTATCTTTAGTGCTGGGCAAAGTGACAAAGGTAATTTTGAAGTCAAAGCTTACAAAGTTCCTGGGCAAAGTGGCTATTCAATAAATGATGGAAGCTATTGTCAACAAGTAGATACTGAGATATTAACCAGATCCAGTTGTCTGACTGGATCACCATGGATGTAGGAAGAACTGATCCTGTGGATCTGAGCTATGAGGATTTCAATAAGTCTTGCATTTCAGTCCAGTGCCTTTAGTCCCTTACAATGTAGAGAGGTGGGTGTGGGTATTAAAGTAGGTGGATTCTTAGAGAGGTAGTTTTTCAATATGGAAGAAAGGATAATATTGAGCAGGCAATTTTCACAGAGTATGAAGGTGAGTGGTGTCAAGTGGATATAAATGCTGGACTGAGTTCTATTTATATGTCTGTTTTTTTTTTACTTCATATATTACATGAAAAGTTAGATCAATATCTTTTGTGGAAGACACCAAGGACAGAGGGTGGTAGCAGATGAGGGGCAAGACTGCAAAATGACCACATGAGAATGAAGATATGGTCAAAAATGTGTCACCTTCAATCAATCCAAGTGAAATGTTTTATATTGGTAAGTATAACCCAACCTACAGGCTGATTTTTTTCAGTGGGTGGAGAAGGCACCATCTAAAAAACTCAGAACAGGAAAATAATGTTTTATTAAAAAAATAATTTCTCAGGCTCAATTGGAGCGTGTGGCAGGAAACACAAATAAAATGCAGAGTTACATATCGAAGGGGTGGAATGTAGAGATGAAAAGCTGATAATGCCCCTTTATCAGGTATTTGTTAGGCCACAGCTGTAGTACTAAACACAGTTCTAGGGGTCATACATTAAAATGGAGATCAAAAAAAGATTATTGTAGCACATGGAAATAGGATAAGACATATGAGAATAGGTTAACAGATCTTAAAGTTTTTTCATTGGAAAATAAAAATGACAAAGAAGATATGTATTGGGTACATAAAATTAGGAAAGAAATTATGAAGATTGCTCTGGAAAGCAGTGATTAGGCACAAAGTAGGAGGAAGGACCACCAGACAAAGGGATCTCTATTTTATCTTGATACTTTGGCTCTTGATGATTGTCATTGTTGAAGTGATACACCGACCCTATATTCAAAGATGGGAAAAACGGTTGTGGATGGATAGATGAGAAAGTACTGCTTCACAAAGTGTTCATTATGGGTAGTAAATTTTAAACAATTGGAGCTTTTGCAACAGCTTACAATTCCACAGGTTTAGTTGGAGTAAGATAGCTACTTAGATGAGGGCAATACTTTGACAGAGTAACTGGAACAATGGTATGCCAGTACAGGTTAATTTATATAATGTTAATCAAGGTAATGTCCCAGCCTTAAGAATCTGAAATGAACTTCAAAAAAGTCCACTTTGTCAGTCATTTATTCTGTACATATATTGTTATAAATGCAATAGCTTGTATTGCAGGAAAATGTAAAGATTTCTTGAATTCATCACACGTGTTATAGATTTTGTTTTTCCTATCCAGTTTTTCTGTTACAATTAAGCAACTCAGTATAGCATAATTTGCTTAAGAAGTTGTGCCGTTATTCTTCTTGTAGTCTTTTCTCAGATGGCATTGTTCATTCTCTTGTAAAGTTTCCATTATTTCAAAGTAGGTTAAGGTGTGTCAAGGTGTGTTAAGGTGCAGCAAATACCTCATTCCAGCAACAGCTTCAGCAAAATTAAGCAAAGCAAATACCTCGTTAAATACTTCGAAACAGCCCAGCAGATAACAAATACTCCGTTGAACTAAACAGCCCAGCCAAATACCCTAAGTGACCTCCGTTCCAACTTCCAGCAAAAGCAACTCACTCCTACTCCATGCAGAATGAAGATAAAACTCCAAATGGATAATTCCACGAGCACCACCATAAAAATACCTAACTACTCCAACTCCATTTGTTTACCTGTTCATTTGTGCTCAAACAGCCAGCCAGAAATACATGCACATGAGCCCTTGAGCTCAATTCCGACAGGCTGACGGAGCTGGCATCATCATGCATGCAATGACATCAGCTCAAAATGCGTGAAAGAAAATAAATTTAAAAAGCTGGAAAAAAATCGGAAATGAAGGGGTGCCACTCAGGAATTATGGCACTCCATTATTTGGACTCCAAAACTCGGTAAAAAATGAGTAATTCCGTATGGTTGGGAAGTATGAGTGCAGTAGGAGGCTGGAGAGGTTAGTGAAGTGTGATTTAGGTTGAAGGGAGTGACAGAAGTATAATGAATATATTCATCTAGGATTAGCATGGGAGCAAGGCCAAGATTTTGTAAAGTATTCGTTTAGGGAGCATTTAAAGGTAGGTAGATCAGAAATAGTTCTGTTGATTAGAGCTAAGGAGTTCCATTTTTTTTTTATACTGTGTACGAGTTTAGTCTTTGTCCAGGGGATTTATTCAGTTTATTTATGGCGAGAAGATGTTTGTCTTCTGATCTAAGAGTTCTTTTAGGGAAATACATGTTGATTAAAGGGTAAAAGCTGGGCAGGCAAATGGTTTGTGTATGATTTTATGTAAGTTGAATGTAGGAGAGGTGGAGGGGGACTTCCAGCCAGCTAAGGGTATGCTGAGCTTTACTGTGATGGGTAAAAGAGGATGAATTAGTAGCAAACTTGGCAATTTTATTGCAGCAGCTTTCAAGTTTATGCGGCTTGCTGAGATAATTACTCTGTTTGTAGACTGATGTTTTGCATAGTGTGTTGGGTTTCATTACAGCTGTAGGTCAATATATTAATTTGTGGCATTTCATATTACTTTCAGATATTTAACTGCAAATGTCTGTATTTCTATGCAGATACAACATTTCATGAACATATTATTTGAATAGAGCAGCAAGACATAATTTGCTGAAACTTTGCAGCACCAAAAGGGACAGTTATTAAGCCAACCTTGTCCTGCTTATGTCTTCATGTTTGCTATACTCTTCTACCCCTTATTTCTCCCTATAGCAAGCACTTTATTGTACAGAGAATAACAGCTTAATGATGATTTAATAAGTAAGAGTAACACACCATACAGATGTTTCTACGTCCTCCCAAAACATATTGCTATTCATCTTTGCATCTGTCTCTGTCCCTCTCTGTTCACCCCCATCTGCTTCAGTAAGTTGTCACTAGACTTTAGTGTCATTAAAATGCTGTGAAGTAGTAATCCCTCTGTGGTGTGATGCAATAATGCTTACATGTATAGGTAGATATTTTTGACTATGCTCAAGAGTTCTAATCCAGCCATTATCTAAGTGTTACTGACTGTTTTTTGTAGTCTATTTGACGTCTACCTGCTGGCTAAATATTGCTATTATTCATCATTATTCTTCTTCAGACATAAGCTACTTTGTCTCTGCCTCTATCTCACCCTGTTGATGTATCTTCTCCCTTCTGTATCAGTATTCTTCCACCTCTGCATTTGTTTAATCTCTTTTGCTGGGAAAAATGCCGATAAAGCTAAATGGAAGTACACATCTTATGGCAATAGCTTGTTCTTTTATTGTCTTCAGCCATATTACTCTATTGCACTTTATACTGCTGTGCTTAGCTAAGTATATTAAGCTAAATGTACTTTTCAACAACAAAAAGAGCTGCATGTACAGAATATAGTTGTCAATAGGGTAATGAAGATGGCCACATCCATTTATGTCTGTTGAAACTTGCTCTAAAATGTGAACTATCAGATGTATGACTTCTTTTTTTTTTAATTTCTCCAAGTGTTCTGTGTTTCTAGTATCATGACCAAAATGGGCCCCATTCCTAGGTCAAAGTACGATTAAAGTTCATGAAATTAGTATTGTTTCAATCTTTGATGTGTGTGTGTCTTTCGGCTTTTTCCTTTGCGGGCCGCCAGCTGAACTCCTCGGTCCGATTGAATGATTGGCAGTAGAGCTTTACATGCTGGCTTGCTGGGCACTGCACACCCTTCAACGAAGGAATGCCGCATCATGTCATCACACAGTAGCTAGCTTTAAATCGAATCGGCAGCGAACACTGTGAAGCTGTGAACAACGCCTTAACCCCGCAACCACACCCGCTGTCAGCCAGAAATGCTCTTCACAACACCCACAATGTGCCCAGTAACGACTCCTTCTGCAATTCATATGGAGTTAGATGTATTGGTAACATATCTTAATACGATTGTATATTATTTTTTAAAAGACCCACTGCTCCTACTACTATTGGAACTGTCTCAGTATTTTTCTTCCACATTCCTCTTGTTTCTGCCTGCAAATCCTGATATTTTATGACTTTGTGTCTCTCTCTGTACACAAGACACTGTAGTCACTAGGTGTGGCAATTTCAATGTTCAATGCTACTTTTGTCTTCTTTTCATGGACCACTATATCTAGTTTTTTCACATCTATCTTTTGAACTGTTGGTAGTGGGTGATCCCATGTGATGTAGACTTCATCATTTTCTGCGATGCTTTGTGGCCCATGTTTCCAGTGTTTTTAAGCCAGTTCAGTACCATAATGTTTGCACAACCCCCAGTGCAACAGCCTTGCCACATTATTATGCCTTTCAGTATACAGTCCTTCTACTATTAGTATGTCACAACCAACAATGAGGTATGTAACTGTTTCCATTTCTGTTTTACAAAACCTACATTTGTCTGTTTCCCCCACATGTTCAACGGACTTTGTAAACCAATGTGTACGTAGCCCACTATCTTGTGCAGCCAATATTAACCTTTCATTCCTTGGTTTGAATTTGCCTCTCCTTAACCATTCCTGCATTTAATCCTTATCAACATAAGGTTTTTCTAGAAGTTTTCTGTGCTTACACCTATATTTATGCATGTTCCATGTTTCTTGCCTTCTCATCTGGTCCATCACCTTATATTCTTTCTTTTGTTTTTTTGGCACATTCAGTTGCTGCCTAATTTTTATCTATTTGTAGTTTGATTTCCATTCCTGCTTGACACCAACATGCTTTAGCTAATTTAAGCAGGGAAGTCATCTTAGAATTAATCTCCTCATGTTTCAGAACTTTCACTACATTTGGGTCTTGTGAGTTCATCAGATATGTGTGGAGTCCCACGATTGCAGATCTACACATGTAATCAATTTCAAGCAGGCTGATTCTTCCTTCAGAATGGGGAATATATAATCTTGGTATATAGTGATTTTTATAAGTCATTTGGTGAGCATGAAGCATCCTTCTTGTTTTCCTATCTAATCTGTCCAACACGTTTTGGGGCCAGTCAGCCACTCCAAAACTGTATGTTAGGACAGGAAGAGCAAATTGTTTTATAGCTTGGATTTTGTTCCTAGACATTAATGTTGTTTTCAGGATTAATTTAAGTCTTCTAAACTATTCTGTACTAAGTTTTATTTGCATTTGTTCATGTTTATTTATTGTTGATCCTTCATCAGCTCCTGATTATTTGTACACTCCCCCCTCTTGCTCAAGTTTTTTTATATCACATTCTTGTCCCAAACTGATGTTTTCTTGGTGCTGCAGTTTTCCTGCTTTAAAGGTTGCTTTTGCACATTTATCAAGACCAAATGACATTCTTATATTATCTGAAAAATGTTGACAACTTGTGGTTTTGTTTTCAGATCCTCATCTGATGAGGTATGCAGTTTTAAATCATTGACAAAGAGATGAGACATCTTTACCCTTTGTTGTTTTCTAGGAGCCAAATTATAGCCATGGCCTAAGCTGTTAAGTAGACAGCTTAATGGGTTAAGGCCAAGGCAGAATACCAGCAGTGACAGACAGTCACCCTGAAATATTCCCCTTTGAATTTTTATCCCTAGAATAATAATATGTTCTTTATCATGGCTTAATTGCAAAGTGGTCTGCCACTGTTTCATGGTCACTATAATTTAGTTGATCGGTGTAGGATGTATCTTATACATTTTTAAGCACTCTTTTATCCATGAATGTGTGATGCTATCAAATGCTTTCTTGTAGTCAGTCCATGCCATACTTAGATTCTTTCCATTATTACAGTTCTCCACTGCAAATTTATTTAACAACAAATGATCCTTTGTTCTATATGACTTTCTTTTATTGCCCTTTTGTTCTATTGCCATGATTGAGTTTTCTTCTAAATGACTACAAACTCTGTCGGTATCAATTTCAGTGTATAGTTTATATGTTGTTGGAAGGCAAGTTATTGGTCTATAATCGTTAGGGTAGTTTGCAGGTTTACTCTTATGTAGGCAAAATGTTTTTCTTTGTTGTTAGCCAGGTTGGTGTCTGTTTGGGGAGTTCTTACTCATGGCTAAATGTTTGTGCAAAGATGTTAATACTTTTAACCAGAAGTTAGGTACTGCATCTGGGCCTGGGGTTTTCCAATTAGAGGCTTTTCATAACTCTGTTTCAATCTCTCTGGCTGTTACTCCATCCCATTTCATATCCTGTACCTTTAAACTTCTTACTCTTTCTTTTACATCTTCTATCCATTTACTATTTTTGTTATGTTCCACAGGATATTCATAGATACTTCTCTAAAATCTATTTCTTCTTTTTTTGGTGGTCTTCCAATTCCTTTTACCTTGTTTCCCAATTCTTTATAAAACTTTTTTGGTAATCAGTAAATTGCTTATTTTATACTTTTCCTATATATTTATCTGCATATCGTCTAAGTTTTTCCACCTGTGCTAAGGTTTTTTGTTTGTTATTTACGGTAGTGCATGATAGATCCTGATATGTTCTAATACACTGCTTTTATCACATCTGTCTAAGTATTTTTGTTGATTTGTTCCTTCTATACTCTTCTAATAGTGAAATTTTTTGTCTTAGTTCCTTTATAGTTTTCTCTATTTGATACTTTCATGATGGTATTTGATTTCTTCCCTTTCTCTCCCTCACTACCCTGTGTTCTTGTAGTAGAACTTTACATTATCAGTTATTAATTTAGCTGCACAGTAATATATCCTGTTTACTTCTGTTATATTGCATGGATCTCTATGGACAGTCCTAGTTACTGTGTTCATTTGTTTTATCAGACTTCTGACTTTTTGGGTTTTATTGACCTTCTGCTGTCTATTTCTTTCATTGATCTTAATATGCCATTCTATCTGTATTAAGTCAAGCAACTCTTCTCTTAGCTTGTTTTCTTCTAAACTGAGGGCACATTTTTTTGTTTTCCATTTTCTGTGGGCATTCCATAGAAAGTTCTATTGCATCTTCCTGTGGCACATTCTCTTCAATTTCATCATGTGCCATCCATCATATGCAAACTCACTGGCCTATCACTCCTCAACATTGACTGCATCAGAGTTTCCACAGGTTCCTGTTCCTTCCCTTGCTGTCCAGCTTCAAGTGAACATGTATACTGGTTTCCTGTGGAAGGTTACAAAATACCTTCATATGGCACCTGACCAATTGCTTTCCATTCCGCTGGTTTCCCCTTAATTTAGAGGTCCATTGCTGCATTCGGTTGTGGTGCTTTCTGAATTAGATTTTCAACACTGAATCCTTTACTTTGGAGGTACTCCATAACCTCAGTTTCTGTTTCTTTAACTCCTCCATTACTGATCTTCTTTTCTACTTTTCCTCTTTGTCTTCTTATTTCTTGTATTGTAAAGTTTCCATGTCTGGATTCCTTTGCCTGTATTTCTCTTCAAATATCTTTGGTGCTGCTCTTTTTGTGTTGATTAGTTTTGCTTACTTTGCATAGATATTATACCATATTAAATCTCCTTATCTTTCCCATGTCCATATTTTTTCTTCAGATTTCTTCTGATCTTCCTGTTTCTCCTTACTTTGGGGACTCATTCCATCATGCTGTGATGTAACCTGTGTTAGACCTTCTGCATCAAATCATTCACTTTGCAGGCACTCCATAACTTCAACTTCTATTTTTTTAACTTCTACTTTACTAATATTCTTTTCTACACTCCCTCTTTGTGATATTATTTTTTATTGTGAAATTTTCCATGTCTGGATACCTTTACCTGTATTTCTCTTCAAATATCTTTGGGGTTGCCTTCTTTATGTTGATTAATTTGGCTTTCCCCTTTGCATAAATATTGCACCATATCAAATCTCTCTTTCTTTCCCATGTCCATATGTATTTGTTATACTTTTCAAAAATATCTAGGTTTTGTTGTTTATATTTTCAAACTTTCTGTGATGCTTTGTTTTCCAAACAGATCAAAGTTTATTGATCTATATGCTGTTTTTCACAAATCTGTTGTATTAATGACCACACTGATTGTTTTTCTTGCGGAAGTATTTTTCTTTCCTCTAATTTCTCTCTTAATCTTTTTGTATATCTTGTGTCTGGAAATTTTGGGATTTTTACAAAATAGTAACAATACATAACTTCTTTCTTATCCTCAGTAGTCCACTCTATCATCTTTATGGCTCTTCGTTGCTTTATCAGTTTTTGTAATTTTTGTGGACTACTACTTCCTTCTATAACAGGAGGGTCATCCTCCCCCTGGGCCTGACCTGGCTCCATTGTAGGAATATTTTCATATCTTGAGGATTCTACACTGTCATTTTTTCTAGTCCCAGCACCAGTGCGCCTATCAGGATTGGGCACTTTTTTATCCTGGGTCTTGTGCACCCAGCCGTCTTTTTAATTTTTGATCTACTTCTGTCCATGATATATGCTATAAAAATATATTCTATATATCAGTGTCACCTTGGTGAGATTTTGTGAAAAACAGGATCCACCTCATGAAGGTACTCACCAAGACTTGAGGATGAATTCAGTTTCAGCACTACTACTACACTCCATTGCTTGCTGACTTTTCATCTCTCTATTTGGACCCCTAATCTCTTCACTTGGACCCCTAAATGACTTCCTGTGTGCTGTACTTAGATAATACTCAGGTATAAATGTTTTTCTTGTAGTGGTCTAAAGGTTCTACTTCAGATAGATAAAAACAAGTTTCAGAATGTTTTGTCTGACTCCTGTGGCTGGAAATGTTGGCTACACCTTTCCTAAACATATCATTATCCTGGTGGTACATTAATGTTCTTGCTCCCTATTGTAAAGCCTGTCTTATAGTGATCTTAGTGAGAAGGTTGACACAGCATAAATATCCAGCTAACAGAGAGTGGTGATGTCATCCATTTAACTGCACTACCCCAGATGTACCACAACATGCCCTGTGGTACTTCTCTAATCTGTAGCTTGTGATCTTAGGCAGTTAGTTCAAATCCAGACATTACTGATCAGACCATGTTGTGTCAGTCTTATTGTGACTGTACATGTCACTAACACTGTTGTCCAACACATCTGCTGTGTACATATCTAAATGTTCATCCCGCTTTAAAAAACCTATTATAATTTCTCAGATAGCAATGCTTTTACTCAGAATGATGATGAAATGTGATTACATTTTCTTTACATAGGTTCATAGGAGGCAACTAGGGACATAGGTGACACCCCCAGGGTTATTTTATGATCTCCTATCCAATTGTCTAAGTTACAGTTAAACAGGGTCATCGAGGACCTCTGTTTTATGTGAATTGAGAGTTTGGTCCAGAGGAGTTGCAATCTCTGGGAGACATATCTGTCTGTTCAGCATGTCCTGTTAATGTCACAGTCTAGGTTAAGATCCCTAGAATGAGAGAATCTTGTCCCATTTGACTTGCAGATGTGCAACATTTCCATTAGGGCATGGTCCAAAACTGCTCTGTTGGCCAGGCAAAACTCGCCTCTCAACAGCCTATAAGATACAGAGTACAGTGACAGGGCCTTCAGTCTGTCTATGTAGGTCATGTGTTGAAGACCCTGAATTTTCTTGGTGAGAAACATCTGAGGTGTCTCCATAACATAACATATACAAGAAGCATTATCCTCTAGCACAAGGGACTAAGACAACATTCTGTATGTTGTTGACATATCCCTTGCAGCAATAACATGGTGTAATGCCTTGACATAATAACCTATCTCACAGTTGTAGTGGCACTTCTACTGTGGCACATTCATCCTGTACAATATCATGTATTTTTTGTTGTCAAATGTTCACATGTTCCACATCTACATTCAGTGTTTGTTAGCATTGTTGTGCCTTATGCTGTAATGCACGAATGGCAACCACCACAGTTATAATGTGTCCATTTACAGTGGGAGAGGCATCCACTATCCCTTTTATCTCAAAGAGTTTGTTTATGACACATACATTTGATGTAATCAGTTAGCAAGGGTGGAGTGTCACAGTGGTGTTAAGACTTCCACTGTGGCACTTATGTTTCATTCACATGTCTTTAGTTGGTAGAGTCACATATCTTGCTATTCAATTACTGAAAGGGTGACATTATATGAATATACTAACATTACACAAATACCATTGTTTCTAGTAATTCTTATCCATTTTTAGGTTAGACAATGATATATCATCACAGGTTGTGACTGCATGGCAGTGAAATGGTTATTCCAGACATACCATGCTGTGAGTGCTCCTGTGGCACATGTATTGAATACTTGCTTCTATAGCATACCTACCCAGATAGACTGTGGTTCAGTTCTGGGCAGTGTGTGTACTGCATGATGGAAACAGATTCCTTGTCAAAGAAGCATTGATATTGTACTGCTCACTGTGGTATGGACAGTAACATGTGCAGCTACTTTTTAGCATTTTGACTAAATCAGATTATTCATATTATATTTGTAACTCCTTTCTTAATGCACACATTCAACTTAGTTATTTGTGACTGCCTCCATTGCTATCCAATATGGCAGATTAAGTTAATACAGAGGTCTGAAGAGACCCTAGTATAATAGGCAGGGGTTTGAATCTGGTAACATTTGTCTGTCAGATAGCAGTGGTTTACATACAGATAATAATTATGGCATATCCATAGGGCCATCTTTTTCTGGCCTTACCCTACAAGGTAGGGCATCCATACCTCTTATGACAGTAAAGTGTTGTAAGCCCTTTAAGGGTGTTCTTCATGACATAACCGATATGTATAGTTCTGCGGCATCCCTGATTGATAGATATATATGTCTCTGATTTCTGTCCTGACGTGTTTAGAAATGGCATGTTTTAATTGTTTATGTCATCGATTGCACATCCATTACCTTTTCCCAAAAGAATTATTCTCTGCATTACGTCTTAGCCCACACATTTCTTTATTGCTGCTATTGTTTTGTCACACTACACAGCTTTATAGCAGATGAGGGCTTCCATAAATGTTCCTTACTGTGTGCCATGCAACCAGACCATTATAAACTGTGATTGGTTCCTAGATTCATAAGTGTTTACTAGGCTAATGACCACAGGGGCCTGGGAGATGAACCATTTACAGGTTGTATGTGTCGATTAGAGACCTAGGTACTAAACCAGAGACGAATTTCCTGTTCCCCATCCAATTGTCCAAGTTACATTTGAATTTGGTTAGGAAGGAAATCTGCTTCACATGGGTGGGCAGCCTGTTCTGGAGACGGGGTGGTCTCTGGGGTACATATCTGTTTCTACAGCAGGTCCTATTTATACCCCAGGTAAGGTTTACGTCTTTAGAATGGGTAAGTCTGGTGCTGTTTGTTTTGTCAATATGCAGGACTTCCATCAGCATGCAGTCTGACAATGCCTTATATGCCAGGCATAGATCTCCCCTCAACAGCTTGTAGGAGACAGAATACAGGGATAGACCACTGAGGCAGTCTGCATAGGACATTTTACTTATGCCCTGTATTCTTTTAATGAGGAACCTGTGTGGACATTCCAATTGTTGGATATGCCTGGTTAGGTAAATACCAAAGGGGGCATTGATGAATGCTGAATACAGTGGAACAATAACTTCCTTGGAACCAGATGCCATACCTTTGTTTATAAGTTGTGCAGCATAGAATTATTTCCTCATTACTGTAAACACATGATGGTCAAAGGCTAGATTACTGTCCATTTGTGTCCCTAAGTCCCTGACTAATGGGTCATCTCTAAGGGGTGTGTTGTCAATACGATAGTTACCAGGGGTGGATGACATCCAGAAGGATACTATTATGCATTTCTTGGCATTTAGTTTTAGTCCATGGCTTTGGCACCAGTTGCTTGTCTGTGTCATTCCTTACTGGAGAACATTTGTGTCTATTTAGGATTCAATGACAGCTCCTAATTTGCAGTCATCTGCAAATTTAGTCATCCAGAGACCATTGATCTTAGCCTTGACTTCACAGAAGTAAATGCCAAAAAGCAGAAGTCCAAGGACCGATCCCTGAGGGACTCCACTTGTGACTGACCTCTTTGTAGAGATGGACTCCCAGTTCTAACTTCCTGCGTCCTGTCTGTGACACCTTCTCAAAGAAGTCCACCAGGTTGGGTAGGCATGACCTGCCCTTAAAGAAACCAAACTGGGTTGGATCCAGTATCTGGAGGTTTACTATATCATTATTGATCATATACATGATAATTCTTTCATTGGCTTTGCTTATATAACTAGTGAGAATTATGGGTCTGCAGTTTCCAGGGTCTGTAGATGGCCCAATTTTGTGCAGAGGGATGATTGTTTCTGTTCTCCATTCATGAGGCATAAAGCCTGTTTGGAGGCTACAGGTAAATAGCAATTCCATAGGCCCTGACAGGTATCCTGAGATATTGTCTGGCCCATTGATGCTGTGTTCTTGGCCTTAGACAGAGAGCATTAAGGACCTGTTCCCTAGTGATATTAGGGGGAGATATATTTGATGGTATTTCCTGAGGGAAGGTTAAGGAGAGAGAGTTGGAGCTGAATTTATCAGCCAGTAGGTTTGCTATATCTTCTGGCTCAGTATAGCTGGCTCCATTTACATTGTCCTGTGCATACAATTGTGTATTGCCTTTGGGGTTGTGGACATAGGTAAAGAAAGCCTTGTGTTTGACCTTGGCCTGGAAGGACAAATTTACCTGAAATTTGGCTTTGGTAGACTTTATTTGTCCTTGGAGTTGTTTTTTTAGTTTGATGAGAGTGGCTTTATCCTGCTGGGTGCTCCACCTCCTAATTTTTGCCATGATTTTCTTTCTTCTGTTATACAGCCTATTGATTTTGTGATTCTACCAGAGTGGCTTGCTTTTAAGTTAGTTTTGCACGTCTTCTTTGTGGATACAGTTACCTCTATGCAGCTATTAACATGCTTGTATAGGGTTTCTGTGAACAGTTCTGCATAGGCAGCAGGCTTTATGGGGACTTGAAATTTCAGAAGTTTGTAATTTTGCTAGGTTATCACTTAATAGCAGGAAGTTAGTTCCTGAATATTCCAGGTGTAGCTGGAGGTTCAGGTTTCATTTTTACTTCAAAGGAGGCCATTTTGTCATCTGACCTAACGAAGGAAGACATTATACTCGGTGGTGTGCAGCACTATTCCATATTAGTGAAGATCAGATCCAGTATGGTTTCACCCCTGGTTGGTGTATTGACAATTTTGTACAGGGAATTTGTGTTTATAAAATCCAGGAATCTCTGTGTCTGTACGTTTGGTGTTGTACAGGATTCTCAATTAATAGTGGAGTAATTAAAGTTCCCATCAAAATGGTATTGGGTTGGACGGCGAGTGTTTTGAATAAGTTTAAATACATGGTACAGGTTTCTTGGGTCATAGAGGAGGACATATAGCTTGGAAGGAAGTGGTATTGGATTTTGCCTATGGTGATTTGAACATGGTGCAGCTCAAGTGCATTATCCTGTTTGATCAGACTTGAGGTATATTTATTTCTGATGTAAATCGAGACACCTCCACCTTTCGCCCCTGTCTGTATAGTTCTGGTCTAAATGTGTGAAAGGCATTATAAATGTGCACTGTCAGTTTGCTCTCCGTGGGTTTAAACCATGTCTCAGTGACCGCACAGGCATCAGCATTCTCTGGGGTGAAGAGAACGTCTAGGGAGTGGAGTATTTTGTTTAGGCTCCTAGCATTGAGAAGTAAGGCCTTTAGATTTTTTTGGTTTTGATTTGCTATGTCGGAAGCACTTTCAGTTTGGCATTGCCTAAAAGAGGCACTATGGTGAGAGACAGTGTTTTAGCTAATATTCTAAAGCCTACAGGGGAGAGGTGCAGACTATCCCTGGCAAAGCAGTGTGGTCTGCTGACCATCTCTTTCCTTCCTGACAAATATTGCAGCCCCTTAGAATGACATCAGAAATTAAGCCAATTATTAAAGTCAGTCATCTCTTGCTCATATTGTGGCATCATCCTTGGAG